>NC_139697.1:105779767-105833949 GCF_964188405.1 Protomyctophum parallelum | reverse complement strand
TTTGTTTAGGCCTAACAAAAAAAAACTTTGGTTTCCGGTTGCCGACCGACTCTATTAAATATGCGCGACTCATATTATTTTATTGGCATTTGGTGAAAAAAAAAAAAAAAAAAAAAGCTCAGAATACGACCGAGTCAAGACATTAAAATTCATTAAAATTCTCTTTGATGAGACCATCGAGACGCGCAAAGTCAAAATAAAGTTTTCTTTCGTCTAAAATATCACGTGCGCAAATGTTTTTGAATGCGTCATCGCGAGGTGCATGGTAGGCTACTTGAGGTTGTAACTCACGTTCCATTTCCAACATTCTAATGGTTTCCAGCGATTTCCAGGGGTGAGTAAACATCTTTGAATCAAAGTAGCAGCGATCCTCTGAAGTGACGCAGCATGTCCAATACTGTCCTCGTTAACAAAGTGCAACTTTTTCATCATTCACCGTTGGCTAACGTTGTGCAACAGTCCAGAACAGAGATATACAATATTATGACAACTGTCAACTTGGCTATAATCTACTAGGCTCCTGTAGGCCTACATTAATCATTGCCTCTCAAACTCACATACCACGCGTAATGTGCGTTGCCTAACCAAAATAACAGACATACAAACTATCAACATGCCGCTCGATTGCGTGTCGACAGCTTGCAGATCTGTTCTTTTGGGCACACGATGCGGAAATTAAATTGCTGTAGTCTACAGCGCTATGATTTGGAAACCAAATAGCTGTAGCCTACAGTGGACTGTAACATTGCTTGGTCAACTATATTACGTGTATGCAGTGAACATTAACATTTAGCGCTTTCATAGTTATATGGAGCATTTACCGTGGTGACGTTGATTTAGGTTATTCACCCAGCTGGGTTCAGCGAGACAGCAGTGTCTCGTTAAGCCCCGACGCTTCCAAAACGAGCTATTGCGGATTAATCGATGGGCGTATAGAACATTTAAGCATATGGCAAGTTAACTTAAGTTATATACTTTGATGCTGAACACTAAGCAATTCATTTGGTTCGCAAACCAGAGGCCAGACAGCGGTAGCAAGTTCAACAACCACCGTTCTAATCTGTTTGACCAACCACCGTTCTAACACTATTCACTTTTAAGCTGCATACTGTATATCAGTATTTAGAATGGACTTAATTGTTAAAGCTCCTCATTCTGAATTGAGCTCATCTCATACCCTGGGGTAAAATGTTATATTATTTTCAAATCCTGGTATAATTCATTCACCAGTCAGTATTCTTGGTTTTCCAACTCCTCATGCCATTGGTTGGTTTAAGTTGATTTGTTTGATCCAGGGATAGCCAGTAGCTCTCTGCTTCAAGTTCATGTTTCAGCTTTATTACTTGAAGATTTTTTTTTACATTTGTATTTATTTTTGGTATGTGAGTGATGCAGCACTTTACTTTGGTTTGGAGTTAACCAATTAAAACTCTAAAGTATTCAACCAGTGTGTGGACATTCTATTCAAAGTTTTCAAATGTTTAGCTGTAGGCATACAGTGTTATGTGTACTTGAACCATTCATTATTTAAAAGATGGTATTTCAGGCAAATATTGAAGTTATTAAAAAAGAAGCCTATCCATCATTGCCGTAGGAAAAAAAAGAAAAAAATCCTTGCTACCCATCCTTCCCACGAAAAAAATAAAAAATAAAATAAAATAAAATAAAAGAAATTCCTTGCTACCCATCCTTCCCACGAAAAATAAAAAAATAAAATAAAATAAATTCCCTACCTACTCAGCCCAAAAATGACAGCCAATCGGAAACCAAAGGTTTTTTTTTTTAGGCCTTACACCCCTCTCCTCTCCTCTCCTCTCCTCTCCTCTCCTCTCCTCTCCTCTCCTCTCCTCTCCTCTCCTCTCCTCTCCTCTCCTCTCCTCTCCTCTCCTCTCCCCTCCCCTCCCCTCCCCTCCCCTCCCCTCCCCTCCCCTCCCCTCTCCTCTCCTCTCCTCTCCCCTCTCTCTATAGATACCTGTTCTCGTATCCAGGCCCCCTCCTCTCCCAGCTCCCAGAGGAACTGCCAGAGGCGCCGTGAGTCCTCCAGTCGGACCCTCCTGGTCCCGGCCAGACTGCCCAGCTCCTCGTAGGCCCGACCCAGCAGCTCCACTCGCTCCTCCACCAGAGCCGGCTCGCACGGCTTGTAGGCTGGAACGGGACGGGACACATTAATGACACATCAACGACACATCAACGACACATCAACGACACATCAACGACACATCAACGACACATCAACGACACATCAACGACACATCAACGACACATCAATGACACATTTAGACCTGAGTCTATGGGCTGTATTTTGCGTGTCTTAAGTACCAGGTCTTATTCCCTAACCTGAGTAAACTAAAGACCTGGAGGCGTGGTCAATGCCATTTGGCTATTCTGAGTGGCCAAAGAGCATTGACCACGCCTCCAGGTCTTTAGTTTACTCAAGTTAGGGAATAAGACCTGGTACTTAAGACACGCAGAATACAGCCCTCTGAGTCTTCTAAATCCTGACAGTTTCTTTTTTTTTATATATTTTTTATCCCATTTTTGTAACCCATTTTTCACCCCTGTGTCAATCATCTAATGTGATCCTGGGCTCTATACACACCCTCCACCAACCTAGTCCCCATATATGGGGGACAAGGGGAGAGCAACCTAGTCCCCATATATGGGGGACAAGGGGAGACCAACCTAGTCCCCATATATGGGGGACAAGGGGAGACCAACCTAGTCCCCATATATGGGGGACAAGGGGAGACCAACCTAGTCCCCATATATGGGGGACAAGGGGAGACCAACCTAGTCCCCATATATGGGGGACAAGGGGAGACCAACCTAGTCCCCATATATGGGGGACAAGGGGAGACCAACGGACTTGAACTCATGCATCCTTCATGCCTGAGTGTCTAAGTTGCTCCTTTACACCTGACAGGGGGGAGTTTCCCTGGTTGGACGTAGCGCGTGAAAGAAACACGTTATTCCAACCAGTTCCTTTCCCCTCCATCAGGCGCCCCGGCTGGCCAGGGGGAGGCAGTTTAGAGAGCAAAGATTTGAGTTAAAAACGTTCGCTCTGAAAGAATATATATTCAAGCCACATTTGTGTCACGATTTTCCAAAAAATAGCAGATCTACAAGCTCACGATATGAGCTTGTAGATCTGCTATTTTTCAATAGCTAAAGTATAACATAATGCTTAAAACACCAAAAAGGGTTTCCCGCCCAGAATGGGAATAATAAAGATTTATATTATATCAGCCCCTTTCACCTTGACGATAATAACACCCTATAGCGTTAAATATAACAGCAGGAACAATGAGAGCTGCTGTGTTTTATTAGTGTAGACTAGACTCTCCAAGGAGCCGTTTGACTTTAATATCATTCTCTTCCTAGAGAGAACAGTTTAATTTCATCAGAGCAGTGAAACAACAGCCACGGTAACACAGTGTGTAGAGCAGTGGCTTCAGGGGTGCATACTTAGTTTAGACTAGTTAGACATGGCTTAAGATTAGGTTTAGGGTGCATACTTAGTTTAGACTAGTTAGACATGGCTTAAGGTTAGGTTTAGGGTGCATACTTAGTTTAGACTAGTTAGACATGGGTTAAGGTTAGGTTTAGGGTGCATACTTAGTTTAGACTAGTTAGACATGGGTTAAGGTTAGGTTTAGGGTGGATACTTAGTTTAGACTAGTTAGACATGGGTTAAGGTTAGGTTTAGGGTGGATACTTAGTTTAGACTAGTTAGACATGGGTTAAGGTTAGGTTTAGGGTGGATACTTAGTTTTAGACTAGTTAGACATGGGTTAAGGTTAGGTTTAGGGTGCATACTTAGTTTTAGACTAGTTAGACATGGGTTAAGGTTAGGTTTAGGGTGGATACTTAGTTTTAGACTAGTTAGACATGGGTTAAGGTTAGGTTTAGGGTGGATACTTAGTTTAGACTAGTTAGACATGGGTTAAGGTTAGGTTTAGGGTGCATACTTAGTTTAGACTAGTTAGACATGGGTTAAGGTTAGGTTTAGGGTGCATACTTAGTTTAGACTAGTTAGACATGGGTTAAGGTTAGGTTTAGGGTGCATACTTAGTTTAGACTAGTTAGACATGGCTTAAGGTTAGGTTTAGGGTGCATACTTAGTTTTAGACTAGTTAGACATGGCTTAAGGTTAGGTTTAGGGTGGATACTTAGTTTTAGACTAGTTAGACATGGGTTAAGGTTAGGTTTAGGGTGCATACTTAGTTTAGACTAGGTAGACATGGCTTAAGGTTAGGTTTAGGGTGCATACTTAGTTTAGACTAGTTAGACATGGGTTAAGGTTAGGTTTAGGGTGGATACTTAGTTTTAGACTAGTTAGACATGGGTTAAGGTTAGGTTTAGGGTGGATACTTAGTTTAGACTAGTTAGACATGGGTTAAGGTTAGCTTTAGGGTGGATACTTAGTTTAGACTAGTTAGACATGGGTTAAGGTTAGGTTTAGGGTGCATACTTAGTTTAGACTAGGTAGACATGGGTTAAGGTTAGGTTTAGGGTGGATACTTAGTTTAGACTAGTTAGACATGGGTTAAGGTTAGGTTTAGGGTGGATACTTAGTTTTAGACTAGTTAGACATGGGTTAAGGTTAGGTTTAGGGTGCATACTTAGTTTAGACTAGGTAGACATGGCTTAAGGTTAGGTTTAGGGTGCATACTTAGTTTAGACTAGTTAGACATGGGTTAAGGTTAGGTTTAGGGTGGATACTTAGTTTTAGACTAGTTAGACATGGGTTAAGGTTAGGTTTAGGGTGGATACTTAGTTTAGACTAGTTAGACATGGGTTAAGGTTAGCTTTAGGGTGGATACTTAGTTTAGACTAGTTAGACATGGGTTAAGGTTAGGTTTAGGGTGCATACTTAGTTTAGACTAGTTAGACATGGCTTAAGGTTAGGTTTAGGGTGCATACTTAGTTTAGACTAGTTAGACATGGGTTAAGGTTAGGTTTAGGGTGGATACTTAGTTTAGACTAGTTAGACATGGGTTAAGGTTAGGTTTAGGGTGGATACTTAGTTTTAGACTAGTTAGACATGGGTTAAGGTTAGGTTTAGGGTGGATACTTAGTTTAGACTAGTTAGACATGGGTTAAGGTTAGGTTTAGGGTGGATACTTAGTTTAGACTAGTTAGACATGGGTTAAGGTTAGGTTTAGGGTGCATACTTAGTTTAGACTAGTTAGACATGGGTTAAGGTTAGGTTTAGGGTGGATACTTAGTTTAGACTAGTTAGACATGGCTTAAGGTTAGGTTTAGGGTGCATACTTAGTTTAGACTAGTCATTGGTTAGACATGGGTTAAGGTTAGGTTTAGGGTGCATACTTAGTTTAGACTAGTTAGACATGGCTTAAGGTTAGGTTTAGGGTGCATACTTAGTTTAGACTAGTTAGACATGGCTTAAGGTTAGGTTTAGGGTGCATACTTAGTTTTAGACTAGTTAGACATGGCTTAAGGTTAGGTTTAGGGTGGATACTTAGTTTTAGACTAGTTAGACATGGGTTAAGGTTAGGTTTAGGGTGCATACTTAGTTTAGACTAGTTAGACATGGGTTAAGGTTAGGTTTAGGGTGCATACTTAGTTTAGACTAGTTAGACATGGCTTAAGGTTAGGTTTAGAGTGCATACTTAGTTTAGACTAGTTAGACATGGCTTAAGGTTAGGTTTAGGGTGGATACTTAGTTTAGACTAGTTAGACATGGGTTAAGGTTAGGTTTAGGGTGGATACTTAGTTTTAGACTAGTTAGACATGGGTTAAGGTTAGGTTTAGGGTGCATACTTAGTTTTAGACTAGTTAGACATGGGTTAAGGTTAGGTTTAGGGTGGATACTTAGTTTAGACTAGTTAGACATGGGTTAAGGTTAGGTTTAGGGTGCATACTTAGTTTAGACTAGTTAGACATGGGTTAAGGTTAGGTTTAGGGTGCATACTTAGTTTAGACTAGTTAGACATGGCTTAAGGTTAGGTTTAGGGTGGATACTTAGTTTAGACTAGTTAGACATGGCTTAAGGTTAGGTTTAGGGTGGATACTTAGTTTTAGACTAGTTAGACATGGGTTAAGGTTAGGTTTAGGGTGGATACTTAGTTTTAGACTAGTTAGACATGGGTTAAGGTTAGGTTTAGGGTGGATACTTAGTTTAGACTAGTTAGACATGGGTTAAGGTTAGGTTTAGGGTGGATACTTAGTTTTAGACTAGTTAGACATGGGTTAAGGTTAGGTTTAGGGTGGATACTTAGTTTTAGACTAGTTAGACATGGCTTAAGGTTAGGTTTAGGGTGGATACTTAGTTTAGACTAGTTAGACATGGGTTAAGGTTAGGTTTAGGGTGGATACTTAGTTTTAGACTAGTTAGACATGGGTTAAGGTTAGGTTTAGGGTGGATACTTAGTTTTAGACTAGTTAGACATGGGTTAAGGTTAGGTTTAGGGTGGATACTTAGTTTTAGACTAGTTAGAACCAAAAGTCTAAACCAAAAACTGTCTAAACTAAGTACTGCACCTGACATTTTTCTTTGAATATATATATTTTCTTTCAGAGCTTGCGTTTTTAACTCAAATCTTTGCTTCTGGAAGGGGGGGGGGATTAGAAATCATGTTTGGGGGTCCTTGACATGAAATATTGAGCACCACTGATACAGAAACATGAGGTATTTCAGAAAACTGTCAGGATTTAGAAGAATTGTTTTTAAATGTCGACGTCAGGCTATGAAAATCGACGAGCAACTGACATAGAAGACATTTTTTTAATCTGATCTCAGGTCAGAATGGAAAACTGTCAGGATGTGGAAGACATTTATAGAAACTGATCTCAGGTCAGAATGGAAAACTGTCAGGATGTAGAAGACATTTATAGAATCTGATCTCAGGCCTGAACGGGTTCAGTGATGAAGCGTACCTTGCTGGTGCGAGGTGAAGCGCTGCGCGGCTCCCTGGACTCCCCTGATCCTCTCGGCCTGCGCTGAGATGTCCGCCTCCACCAGGCTGTGCGTCTGCAGAAGGTCCAGGACGTCATGGAGGTGTTTGCCACAGTCCTGAGACTGCAGACGACCCTGGAGACACAGAGAACAACAAGGTAAAGACCCTGGAGGAGACACAGAGAACAACAAGGTAAAGACCCTGGAGACACACAGAGAACAACAAGGTAAAGACCCTGGAGGAGACACAGAGAACAACAAGGTAAAGACCCTGGAGGAGACACAGAGAACAACAAGGTAAAGACCCTGGAGACACAGAGAGAACAACAAGGTAAAGACCCTGGAGGAGACACAGAGAACAACAAGGTAAAGACCCTGGAGGAGACACAGAGAACAACAAGGTAAAGACCCTGGAGGAGACACAGAGAACAACAAGGTAAAGACCCTGGAGGAGACACAGAGAACAACAAGGTAAAGACCCTGGAGGAGACACAGAGAACAACAAGGTAAAGACCCTGGAGGAGACACAGAGAACAACAAGGTAAAGACCCTGGAGGAGACACAGAGAACAACAAGGTAAAGACCCTGGAGGAGACACAGAGAACAACAAGGTAAAGACCCTGGAGGAGACACAGAGAACAACAAGGTAAAGACCCTGGAGACACAGAGAGAACAACAAGGTAAAGACCCTGGAGGAGACACAGAGAACAACAAGGTAAAGACCCTGGAGGAGACACAGAGAACAACAAGGTAAAGACCCTGGAGGAGACACAGAGAACAACAGGGTAAAGACCCTGGAGACACAGAGGACAACAAGGTAAAGACCCTGGAGACACAGAGAACAACAAGGTAAAGACCCTGGAGACACAGAGAACAACAAGGTAAAGACCCTGGAGGAGACACAGAGAACAACAAGGTAAAGACCCTGGAGACACAGAGAACAACAAGGTAAAGACCCTGGAGGAGACACAGAGAACAACAAGGTAAAGACCCTGGAGACACAGAGAACAACAAGGTAAAGACCCTGGAGACACAGAGAACAACAAGGTAAAGACCCTGGAGACACAGAGAACAACAAGGTAAAGACCCTGGATGAGACACAGAGAACAACAAGGTAAAGACCCTGGAGGAGACACAGAGAACAACAAGGTAAAGACCCTGGAGACACAGAGAACAACAAGGTAAAGACCCTGGAGACACAGAGAACAACAAGGTAAAGACCCTGGAGGAGACACAGAGAACAACAAGGTAAAGACCCTGGAGGAGACACAGAGAACAACAAGGTAAAGACCCTGGAGGAGACACAGAGGACAACAAGGTAAAGACCCTGGAGACACAGAGAACAACAAGGTAAAGACCCTGGAGACACAGAGAACAACAAGGTAAAGACCCTGGAGGAGACACAGAGAACAACAAGGTAAAGACCCTGGAGGAGACACAGAGAACAACAAGGTAAATACCCTGGAGACACAGAGGACAACAAGGTAAAGACCCTGGAGACACAGAGAACAACAAGGTAAAGACCCTGGAGGAGACACAGAGAACAACAAGGTAAAGACCCTGGAGACACAGAGAACAACAAGGTAAAGACCCTGGAGGAGACACAGAGAACAACAGGGTAAAGACCCTGGAGGAGACACAGAGAACAACAAGGTAAAGACCCTGGAGGAGACACAGAGAACAACAGGGTAAAGACCCTGGAGGAGACACAGAGAACAACAAGGTAAAGACCCTGGAGACACAGAGAACAACAAGGTAAAGACCCTGGAGGAGACACAGGGAACAACAAGGTAAAGACCCTGGAGACACAGAGAACAACAAGGTAAAGACCCTGGAGGAGACACAGAGAACAACAGGGTAAAGACCCTGGAGGAGACACAGAGAACAACAAGGTAAAGACCCTGGAGGAGACACAGAGAACAACAAGGTAAAGACCCTGGAGGAGACACAGAGAACAACAAGGTAAAGACCCTGGAGGAGACACAGAGAACAACAAGGTAAAGACCCTGGAGACACAGAGAACAACAAGGTAAAGACCCTGGAGACACAGAGAACAACAAGGTAAAGACCCTGGAGGAGACACAGAGAGAACAAACGGATTCAAAGCTTTCATTTGTCCCAAAATGATTGATGAGTGTATAGAATTAGAAACGAAGTGCCGACTGAGTCTGCCAAACGGCTGCAGAAGAGTTCCTCTGGTCATCATAAGGTAACGCGATGCGAGGGCAGTGAGAAGACGCATCATATATGCGCTTCAAATTACACTATCTGACTGAATCTGACTGAAGTCAGATAGTGTAATTTGAAGCGCATATACAGTATGGTCTTCTCTGTAGCCTATAGTGTATGCTATAGAGCGTCGCAGTCCCTCCCCCTTTCAGAACAACGAGTTCTCCATTCATTTTCACCATAGGCGATTCCTAAAGTATTTATTTAAAGACGGTTACGCCGCGGACAAAGACAACTCGGATCGTGACAAATCATGACAATGAACACAATGTTTTGGGGCCGATCAAATCATTAGAAAGAAGAAAATAAAGGCAGGAGACAACACTACTTCTTATAAATTATTTGATCGGCCCAAAACATTGTGTTCATTGTCATGATTTGTCACGATCCGAGTTGTCTTTGTCCGCGGCGTAACCGTCTTTAAATAAATACTTTAGGAATGGCCTATGGTGAAAATGAAGAACCATTTCCTGGGCCACTCGTTGTTCTGAAAGGGGGAGGGACTTTCAGCGACTAATACTATTAGTCCGTTCTGTTCTCAATTAAAATCAATTCAGGGCTTTTTTTTGGCACTGCAGCGTCAGAAAACATGTCAAAAGGAAGCCAAATGAAGCACGGTGGCCCCGCCTAGTGGCTATCTTCTTTTTTTTCCACAGTCGGGCTTTTGTCGGGGCTTCGGGCCCAACATTATGGTAATCTTTAGGCCGACCCAGTTAGGGTAGGGTCGGGGCTGGGCCTCGGGCCGAACCAGTTAGGGTAGGGTCGGGGCTGGGCCTCGGGCCGACCCAGTTAGGGTAGGGTCGGGCTGGGCCTCGGGCCGACCCAGTTAGGGTAGGGTCGGGGCTGGGCCTCGGGCCGAACCAGTTAGGGTAGGGTCGGGGCTGGGCCTCGGGCCGACCCAGTTAGGGTCGGGCTGGGCCTCGGGCCGACCCAGTTAGGGTAGGGTCGGGGCTGGGCCTCAGGCCGAACCAGTTAGGGTAGGGTCGGGGCTGGGCCCGTTGAGAACTTCATCTCCTTACCTTCATGTCTCCCATCCAGTCCAGGATGTATCTCATCTCCTGCATGAGCCTCTGCAGGTCTCGGTGTGAGTTGAGCCTCTCGCGCCGCGCCGCCAGCAGCTCCTTCAGGTACTCCCAGAGCCGCAGCACGTTGTCGCGCCGCGCCGCCACGCGCCGCACGTCGTGGTACGACTCCGCCTCCAGGCGCCGCGCCACCTCCTGCACCGCCGCCACGCGCTCCCCGTACGCCCCGATGTCCGTCTCAATGGCCTCGTGCTTACGGGTGGCGGCCTCCACCGCGCCCAGGTCCGTACCGAAGTTATCCTGATGGAGAGAGAGAGAGGGAGGGGGGGGGGGGGGGAGAGAGAGAGAGAGAGAGAGGGGGGAGAGAGAGAGAGGGGGGGAGAGAGGGAGAGAGAGAGAGAGGGAGAGAGAGGAGTTTTATTTATTATAAGTTAGATTACAGAGAGAGGTGGAGGACAGGAGATTTGATACAGGGTGGCGGTGGCTCAGGGGTAGAGTGCCTGGATGGTAACCGTAAGGTTGCCAGTTCGACCCCGGGCTCCCCCAGAGTTACTGTCAAAGTGTCCTTGAGCAAGACACTGAACCCCTAATTGCTCCCAATGTGCTGGTTGGTGCCTTGCATGGTTTCCGCCGCCATCGGTGTATGAATGTGTGTGTGAATGGGTGAATGTGATGCACCATCTATGTAAAGCGGCGCTATATAAATGCAACATTTACCATTTATACATGCGTATTCTACTGTATTCTACTGTACATCTATAGCTGATACAGTATGATGACTGTACATATAAACATGCAGGTGTGACTTGCTGTGTGAAGAATTGTTCCAGCCAGGTGTGTCCTGCTTTAACTATGAGCAGCACAGCTCCTGTTGTCAGCAACCGTGTGTGTGTGTGTGTGTGTGTGTGTGTGTGTGTGTGTGTGTGTGTGTGTGTGTGTGTGTGTGTGTGTGTGTGTGTGTGTGTGTGTGTGTGTGTGCGTGTGCGTGTGCGTGTGTGTGTGCGTGTGTGTGTGTGTGTGTGTGTGTGTGTGCGTACCTGGGACACCAGCCTCTGGTTCTCAGACAGCCAGGTCTCTCTCATGGCCGCCTTGCGGTCGAAGCGAGCCGCCAACATCTCCAGCTTCTCCTGGCGAATCAGCTCGTTCCTCAGGGCCAGCTCGCGCTCATGCTCCGCCTTCTCCAGGCGCTCCCACGCCTGCCAGGGAAGCCAATCAGAGCACAGTTAACAACACCGTTCCCCCAGGGAGCCAATGAGAGCATGGTCAACGACACCGTTCTCCCAGGGAGCCAATCAGAGCACAGTCAACAACACCGTTCTCCCAGGGAGCCAATCGGAGCACAGTCAACAACACATCTAAAATCTAACATTTGACCAAACCTTTTTGGTTTGATGGCTGCGTTCTGCCCCCCCCTTCTCCCCATCGAACACAAATGTTTGGTCAAACCATGTGACTTCCATTGGAAATGCATTGGGGGCGGCCATTAACCCATTCTGACCTGAGATCAGATTCTATAAACGTCTTCTACATCCTGACAGTTTTCAGTCGTTCTTTGATTTTTCAAAAATAGCAGACCTACAAGCTCGTATCGCGCCACTCGGTGGCGCGATATGAGCTTGTAGATCTGCTATTTTTCAATATCTAAAGCATGACATGATGCTATAACACCAAAATGGGTTCCCGTTCAGAATGCGTTAAACACAGACAAGAACCTAGATGACTGTTTCTATCTATTTGATGCATTGCTATGTGTTGTTCTTGCTTACTGTAAATCACTGGATTAACAGTAAATACAACAGTAAACAGTGTATGTGAATTCATCACAGCTACAGTGTATTGTGATATTTAAATATTGTACTGTACAGTCCAGACCATGCTATTTGAATATTGTACTGTACAGTCCAGACCATGCTATTTGAATATTGTACTGTACAGTCCAGACCATGCTATTTAAATATTGTACTGTACAGTCCAGACCATGCTATTTAAATATTGTACTGTACAGTCCAGACCATGCTATTTGAATATTGTACTGTACAGTCCAGACCATGCTATTTAAATATTGTACTGTACAGTCCAGACCATGCTATTTAAATATTGTACTGTACAGTTTAGGGAGCAGAGGGAGAAATAGCATCCATATACCATATATATCCTGTTGCTAGACAACGGACTCCAAACCACTTTGCAGTGCAGTTGAAATATTTTTAAACCTGTAACACACTGCAGTGTTTTCACTACTGGTTGGCACGCACGCACGCAGGCACGCACGCAGGCACGCACGCAGGCACGCACGCACGCACGCACGCACGCACGCAGGCAGGCACGCACGCAGGCACGCACGCACGCACGCACGCACGCACGCACGCACGCACGCAGGCCTAGTTAAACAAGGTCAATGTTAGGGGCAGGGTACCTTGTTGATGTCAGAGATGAGTTTCCCCTCTAAAGATTAAAGGTTAAAGGTCGGTACCTTGTTGATGTCAGAGATGAGTTTCCCCTCTAAAGGTTAAAGGTTAAAGGTCAGGGTACCTTGTTGATGTCAGAGATGAGTTTCCCCTCTAAAGATTAAAGGTTAAAGGTCAGGGTACCTTGTTGATGTCAGAGATGAGTTTCCCCTCTAAAGATTAAAGGTTAAAGGTCAGGGTACCTTGTTGATGTCAGAGATGAGTTTCCCCTCTAAAGGTTAAAGGTTAAAGGTCAGGGTACCTTGTTGATGTCAGAGATGAGTTTGCCCTCTAAAGGTTAAAGGTTACAGGTCAGGGTACCTTGTTGATGTCAGAGATGAGTTTCCCCTCTAAAGATTAAAGGTTAAAGGTCAGGGTACCTTGTTGATGTCAGAGATGAGTTTCCCCTCTAAAGGTTAAAGGTTAAAGGTTAAAGGTCAGTACCTTGTTGATGTCAGAGATGAGTTTCCCCTCTAAAGGTTAAAGGTTAAAGGTCGGTACCTTGTTGATGTCAGAGATGAGTTTCCCCTCTAAAGGTTAAAGGTTAAAGGTCGGTACCTTGTTGATGTCAGAGATGAGTTTGCCCTCTAAAGGTTAAAGGTTAAAGGTCAGGGTACCTTGTTGATGTCAGAGATGAGTTTCCCCTCTAAAGGTTAAAGGTTAAAGGTCGGTACCTTGTTGATGTCAGAGATGAGTTTGCCCTCTAAAGGTTAAAGGTTAAAGGTCGGTACCTTGTTGATGTCAGAGATGAGTTTCCCCTCTAAAGGTTAAAGGTTAAAGGTCAGGGTACCTTGTTGATGTCAGAGATGAGTTTCCCCTCTAAAGGTTAAAGGTTAAAGGTCAGGGTACCTTGTTGATGTCAGAGATGAGTTTCCCCTCTAAAGGTTAAAGGTTAAAGGTCAGGGTACCTTGTTGATGTCAGAGATGAGTTTCCCCTCTAAAGGTTAAAGGTTAAAGGTCAGTACCTTGTTGATGTCAGAGATGAGTTTCCCCTCTAAAGGTTAAAGGTTAAAGGTCGGTACCTTGTTGATGTCAGAGATGAGTTTCCCCTCTAAAGGTTAAAGGTTAAAGGTCAGGGTACCTTGTTGATGTCAGAGATGAGTTTCCCCTCTAAAGGTTAAAGGTTAAAGGTCGGTACCTTGTTGATGTCAGAGATGAGTTTGCCCTCTAAAGGTTAAAGGTTAAAGGTCGGTACCTTGTTGATGTCAGAGATGAGTTTGCCCTCTAAAGGTTAAAGGTTAAAGGTCAGGGTACCTTGTTGATGTCAGAGATGAGTTTGCCCTCTAAAGGTTAAAGGTTAAAGGTCAGGGTACCTTGTTGATGTCAGAGATGAGTTTCCCCTCTAAAGGTTAAAGGTTAAAGGTCGGTACCTTGTTGATGTCAGAGATGAGTTTGCCCTCTAAAGGTTAAAGGTTACAGGTCAGGGTACCTTGTTGATGTCAGAGATGAGTTTCCCCTTATTAAAGGTTAAAGGTTACAGGTCAGTACCTTGTTGATGTCAGAGATGAGTTTGCCCTCGCGGGGCATGTAGACCTTCTGGTTGTTGTTATTATTAAAGGTTAAAGGTTAAAGGTTACAGGTCAGGGTACCTTGTTGATGTCAGAGATGAGTTTGCCCTCTCGGGGCATGTAGACCTTCTGGTTGTTGGCTCTCATCTTACTCTGGATGGTGAAGAGGAGAACCTCCAGGTTTCCTTTCTCTGTGAACCTGAGACAGGCAGGGAGGGAGAGAGACAGGCAGGGAGGGAGACAGGCAGGCAGGGAGGGAGACAGGCAGGCAGGGAGGGAGACAGGCAGGGAGGGAGACAGGCAGGGAGGGAGACAGGCAGGGAGGGAGACAGAACTTCATTAGTCCTACAACTACAACCTATCACAAACCCTCATTTTCGTCTGTGAAAAAGGTAGTCGACGAACATGTTCCGTCAAAACAGTGTCTTTGACATTATATGACAGCTGAACTTCACCTCAGAGAGGTGTCGTCATGTGTGTTGTATATCAGCTGAACTTCACCTCAGAGAGGTGTCGTCATGTGTGTTGTATATCAGAGGTGCCCACACGTTTTTCACTTGAGCTCAACTAGATAAAAAAATATTATCCAATTGCTGAAAATAGTTAAACAATGTCCCTGAGTGGCCTTTGGAATAGTGGCGATGGCGTTACATACAGCCTGTTGAGGGGTGTTGAACACCCGGTGGGTTATATCAGTGAGATCAATAACTTTAAAGACTGGTGTGATAATAGCCACCTTATGTTAAACACCACAAAAACCAAAGAGATGATCTTCGATCCAAAAGGTGTCCACATCCATGTCCCAGTGGTCATGGGGGGCACGCAAATTGAGCAGGTTGTATCATACAAGTACCTGGGGATCCAAATGGACAACCAGCTCAAATGGAATGTCCATGTGGACTATCTGTGTGCCAAATTGGCACAACGCTTGCACTTTCTCCGCAGGCTCAGGCTCTTTGGTGTGAGCAAGGGAGTCATGTCAACCTTCTATGATGCAGTGCTAGGTAGCATTATTAGATATGGCATGTCAGCTTGGTTTGGGACACTCTCTGTCCAGCTCAAATCTAGAATAGCTAAAATGGAAAAAACAGCCATGAAGGTAATTGGTAGGAAAGATTCTCCATCTCTTCAGACAATCTTTGAGAAAACGGTGCTCACTCTGTCAAGAGTGTTGTCTGATCCTTCACATATATTATCTTCAGAGTATGAGCTGTTACCCTCTGGTAGACGCTACAGAGCTGTTACCCTCTGGTAGACGCTACAGAGCTGTTACCCTCTGGTAGACGCTACAGAGCGTGTCGTTGCAAGAGCAACCGCTTCAAACTTTATTTTGTTCCCACTTCAATTGTTCTACTAAACAACCGCCACATAGTTCATAGTTCTTAGTGGGGAAGGGACTTCTTGACCTTCATCAGTTATTTATTGCACTTTACTGTGATTGTGTACTATAAACTGTGAATACTCTAGCACTTTTTTATATTATATACCTTCTCTTATTGCAACTTGCACTTCTTTTGTGATACTCTTGTGACTTGTACTTTGCTGCTACTGTGTATTGTCTTTTTTGTATTGTCTGTCTGTTTTAAAAAGCGTTGATGTATGTACTAATGCACTTTTGCCCAAGACAAATTCCCCCTTGTGGGACAATAAAGTATATCTCATCATCTCATCTCATAAGACTGATGCACTTGGGATTGTAAATACAGAGGGAACATTTTGAATTTGTAGGGTTTTCTTGCATATAACTTTGGAATGCTATACTGACTGCATTGTGATTCAATACTTGAAAACAAAGTATTGCGTTGTAGGTTTGAGCTAACAGGCCCTGTCTGTCTTAATACAAGCTGCTGAGTATTTGTGTTATTATTTTTTTTACATTTAAATAATATATTTTTAGGGCATGTCATGTTATAACCACCGTGTCTCTACTCTCTGGAATAATCCTTATGCTTTCTTGCTAGCTGTCAAGGAAAAGGAGTCTTAACCCATTCTGACCGGGCACCCATTTTGGTGTCAGCATCACGTTATGCTTTAGCTATTTAAAAATAGCAGATCTACAAGCTCATATCGCGCCACCGAGTGGCGCGATACGAGCTTGTAGGTCTGCTATTTTAAAAAAATCGAAGAACGACTGACATTTTTTAGAATCTGATCTCAGGTCAGAATGGGTTAATCAGACCAATGTGTGTCCAGTGGAAACCTCGTATGAATCTGATCTCAGATCAGAATGGGTTAAAAAAGGAATCTTAATCATGCGACCGCTTCCCTGCACACCAGAACACAAAGTAAACACAAGATATCCCATAATACTCCTCCTCGTCCCAGACTCAGTTAAAGGAACAATCCCCCTGTATTTACCTTAGGGTTACAATGTGATCTACCTGCACAGCCTTTATGACCTAATGGTAGATCACGATCTACCTTTTGCGCTCCCCTGGTTGTATGTCATCATGTATGTTGTTATTGTATGCATGTCGTCATGTGTTGTTGCGTGTTCCAGACAAGACGACGCGTGTCCAGAACAATGTCTACGACCGCCTGACAGAAACTCCTTCTGTCCTCACAAATAATGAGACGTTGACATGACATGATTACACACACACACACACACACACACACACACACACACACACACACACTGCTGTGAGGCAACACAATACCAGACACACACACACACACACACACACACACACACACACACACACACACACACACCCTGGGGCTAGAACTCTGTGTGGAATGTTCACTATACAGCACAGTGTGTGTGCGTGTGTGTGTGTGTGTGTGTGTGTGTGTGTGTGTGTGTGTGTGCGTGTGTGTGTGTGTGTGTGTGCGTGTGTGTGTGTGCTGCTACTATTAAACCGGTTCCTTGCCACACATCCTGCTGTTTTCTGACAGCCTGGTGAATGTCTAGAATGTGCTTCTCACCGACTTGAAAGGAAAAACATTTTAAAATACTTCACATAGCAGATCTACATCGGCTATGTGAACTATTTAAAAACCTTTTTTTAAATACTTCACATAGCAGATCTACATCGGCTATGTGAACTATTTAAAAACGTCTTTTCAAAATAGTACAATAAACACAAAGGTAAAGGAGTTTAGGGATAAGGCGTACGGGCAGTATGAACCCATTCTGACCTGAGATCAGGTTCTAAAAGTGTCTTCTAAATCATGACAGTTTAAGGTTAAGGGCAGTATGAACCCATTCTGACCTGAGATCAGGTTCTAAAAGTGTCTTCTAAATCATGACAGTTTAAGGTTAAGGGCAGTATGAACCCATTCTGACCCGAGATCAGGTTCTAAAAGTGTCTTCTAAATCATGACAGTTTAAGGTTAAGGGCAGTATGAACCCATTCTGACCCGAGATCAGGTTCTAAAAGTGTCTTCTAAATCATGACAGTTTAAGGTTAAGGGCAGTATGAACCCATTCTGACCTGAGATCAGGTTCTAAAAGTGTCTTCTAAATCATGACAGTTTTCTGAAAAACCCATGTTTATACATCAGTGGTTCTCAACTTTGGTGCTCAAACTATTTAATGTCAAGGACCCCCAGAATGATCTGATAATATGTTGTTCCAGCCAGGGACCCCCAGAATGATCTGTATTTGGTCTGATAATATGTTGTTCCAGCCAGGGACCCCCAGAATGATCTGTATTTGGCCTCAGACCCCCATCTGATAATATGTTGTTCCAGCCAGGGACCCCCACGCCCAGAAGAACAGGTTTTAAATGATGCCTCCCGGTTTTTTGGGGGGGAAATGGAAGGCGGGGGTTTTCAGAGTAAAATCTGCCTCATCTGCATAGCACTCTATAGGGCCTTTATTATGAAGAATTCCCCGGCAAAATAAGTGTTGACCTACTTGGGGGGTCAGGGGTCATAGCCTACTTGGGGGGGGTCAGTGTTAGTGGTCAGGGGTCATAACCTACTTGGGGGGGTCAGTGTTAGGGGTCAGAGGTCAGGGGTCAGGACCTACTTGGGGGGGGGGGTCAGAGGTTAGGGGTCATAACCTACTTGGGGGGGTCAGTGTCAGTGTTAGTGGTCAGAGGTCATAACCTACTTGGGGGGGTCAGTGTCAGGGGTCAGAGGTCAGGGGTCAGGACCTACTTGGGGGGTTTCTCCACAGTGCGGTAGGAGTTGAAGGCCTGAAGCTGGTTCTGGACCCCGCTCAGAGAGTTGGGTCAGGGGTCAGAGGTCAGGGGTCATAACCTACTTGGGGGGGTCAGTGTTAGGGGTCAGGGGTCAGGACCTACTTGGGGGGTTTCTCCACAGTGCGGTAGGAGTTGAAGGCCTGGAGCTGGTTCTGGACCCCGCTCAGAGAGTTGGCCAGCTGGCGGTCGTTGAGCGTCAGGATGGTCCGTTGGATCCACTGCAGCAGCTCCGACGCCAGGCTCTCATAGTTCCCGATCAGCTGGTCGGCCTCAAGGGCGTAGTCCAGCACCTGGAGGAGACGGGGGCCGCAAAGGGTTAATGGTGTAGTCAAGAGGTAGAGCAGGTCGTCCAATGATCCATGGGTCATCGGTTCGAATCCCGGCTCCTCCTCCTCCTGTCTACATGTCGAAGTGTCCTTGAGCAAGACACTGAACCCCTAATTAGCTCCCGATGTGCTGGTTGGTGCCTTACATGGCTTCCGCCGCAATCGGTGTATGAATGGGTGAATGTAATGCACAGTCTATGTAAAGGTGTGTGAATGTGTGTGTGAATGGGTGAATGTAATGCACCATCTATGTAAAGGTGTGTGAATGGGTGAATGTAATGCACAGTCTATGTAAAGGTGTGTGAATGTGTGTGTGAATGGGTGAATGTAATGCACCATCTATGTAAAGGTGTGTGAATGGGTGAATGTAATGCACAGTCTATGTAAATGTGTGTGAATGTGTGTGTGAATGGGTGAATGTAATGCACCATCTATGTAAAGGTGTGTGAATGGGTGAATGTAATGCACAGTCTATGTAAAGGTGTGTGAATGTGTGTGTGAATGGGTGAATGTAATGCACCATCTATGTAAAGGTGTGTGAATGTGTGAATGTAATGCACAATCTATGTAAAGCGCCTTGGATAAAGGCGCTATATAAATGCACCATTTACCATTTGAATGAATGGATGGATGGATGAATGAATGAATGAATGAATGAATGAAATGTAGTGACATCATCTGCTGTCACACACAGCAGCGTAACACTAGATGTGTTTATGTTAAATGTATGGAACGCCTGAGATACCAGAAATATCACATGGCATATAAACACACACACACAGTCACACACACACACACACACACACGCACACACACACGCGCACACGCACACGCACACACACGCACACACACACACACACACACACACACACACAGAGAGCAGCGTCTCACCTTTCCGATCCTCTTGCCCTCCACCGCCAACGCCTTCATCTTGGAGAAGTAGTGGTAGTATGTCGCCACGTACGTTATGATGGACTTCTCATCTGGCTGGTCAACGTTCACATCTGGACACACACACACACACACACACACACACACACACACACACACACAGGTCAATGTTCACATCTGGTCAGAGACACACATTGTGACGTCCACACTCTCCTCTCTACATCTGAACCAACTCCTGGACAAACAGCCTGATCTGGTAGAAGGGAGCTGGGATCATATGGTCAGCTGGTCATTATTGAGAAACACACCAACACCACCCCCCCGACCCTCTGACCCCGGCCCGCCGCAGAAGGGGTCTTAATCGCCCTGGAACTTAAGGCTTTATTCCTGGAGGTTTATGTGTCATGGAGTGACTGCTCAGTACTCTGCTTGTTGCACATGTAGCTACTTAAACTGTGTAGAAAACAGAGAAATGCTCCGTTCTTAATAAACTGACACAGAGTGATGTGGACGACGGAAGGATTTCACAGACCTTAAGAGGATCTGTTTGCTGCCTTACGGTGAAGAAAACAGATCCTTTATTATGATGTGAGGTCTGTACAGCGCAACACACCACAACACAACACCACAACACAACACAACACAACACAACGCACCGCACGCACGCACGCACGCACGCACGCACGCACGCACGCACGCACGCACGTGTTTCTGGGCTAGTGGGACAAGTCAAAAGTCTGAATTCAACGAGAGACAAATACAACACCAGCTCAGCTTAGACTCAATGTAAACACAATTCAGTGCAACTCAATACCAGCACAAAGACACAGATCCCTGCTTGTGTCACAACACTTTAACACTGAGACGACGCCCAGAGGGCTGAGGGCCACATCGTAACGAACCCGAGCCAGAGAATGGTGAAGCGTACCGATGTTTCCAGAAGTTTTTTTTAAATTTATGCTCAGCATTAGATGTTGTTTTGAACATAAAGTCCTTTCCTTTGTGTGAAACGGACCGCCTGAGACACCGTAAGAAGCTGGGTAAGTAAGTAGCCTTGCCGAGCCATGAGGCCCATAGGGGCCTCATGCTGAGTGTCAAGCAGGGAGGCACTGACTGGGTCCCATTTTTACAGTCTTTGGTATGACCCGGCCGGGGAATCGAACCCTGACCTCCCAGTCTCAGGGCGGACACTCTAACCACAAGGCCACTGAGGCTGGTAAGAAGCCGGGTGCTCAGATATAAAACTGATGCCACTGAGCTGGTCTCAGACATTTCCTTCTGACTCTGAGCAGCCAGGTGAGTGCAATAACCAATCAAGGAAACCCCCCAGTGGAAAGTTACCAGGCTCTGAACTCAAAACAAAAAAAAACCCTTTCAAAATAAGTATGACACAATGTGTTGCATGCAGATAATTACAAAGACAAAATACAGCGCCTTGGGTCATTTAAAACACTGTAGCTCTGAGGTTGTGATGATGACAGAACTGTAAACAGAACCCAAGACTCTGTGGGCTGTATTTTGCGTGTCTTAAGTACCAGGTCTTATTCCCTAACTTGAGTAAACTAAAGACCTGGAGGCGTGGTCAATGCCATTTGGCTATTCTGAGTGGCCAAAGAGCATTGATCACGCCTCCAGGTCTTTAGTTTACTCAAGTTATAGGGAATAAGACCTGGTACTTAAGACACGCAAAATACAGCCCCCTGTGTGTCAGATTAAGACCAGTGGTTCTCCCTCACAATGGGATCCATAGATTAAGACCAGTGGTTCTCCCCCACAATGGGATCCATAGATTAAGACCAGTGATACCCATGTACCTGTCTAAATACTTCCTTAATGTAAACGAAGTCCACACCCACAACAACAGATGAAAAATCATCTTCGTTTACGTTTTTTTTTTCTATAAATATAGGCTTTCCTCGTTCAAACATAAACTACTACTCTAAAACTATCATATTCTTAAAACTCACCCAAACACACCTCTCTGTCTTTACTAGAACTACAACATGACGTCACTGAGCCGCGGTGGTAAGAGACTCACCGCTCACCCAAACACATCTCTCTGTTTTTATTAAAACTACAACATGACGTCACTGAGCCGCGGTGGTAAGAGACTCACCGCTCACCCAAACACACCTCTCTGTATTTACTAGAACTACAACATGACGTCACTGAGCCGCGGTGGTAAGAGACTCACCGCTCACCCAAACACACCTCTCTGTTTTTACTAAAACTACAACATGACGTCACTGAGCCGCGGTGGTAAGAGACTCACCGCTCACCCAAACACACCTCTCTGTATTTACTAGAACTACAACATGACGTCACTGAGCCGCGGTGGTAAGAGACTCACCGCTCACCCAAACACACCTCTCTGTTTTTACTAGAACTACAACATGACATCACTGAGCCGCGGTGGTAAGAGACTCACCGCTCACCCAAACACACCTCTCTGTTTTTACTAAAACTACAACATGACGTCACTGAGCCGCGGTGGTAAGAGACTCACCGCTCACCCAAACACACCTCTCTGTTTTTACTAAAACTACAACATGACGTCACTGAGCCGCGGTGGTAAGAGACTCACCGCTCACCCAAACACACCTCTCTGTTTTTACTAAAACTACAACATGACGTCACTGAGCCGCGGTGGTAAGAGACTCACCGCTCACCCAAACACACCTCTCTGTTTTTACGAGAACTACAACATGACGTCACTGAGCCGCAGTGGTAAGAGACTCACCGCTCACCCCAAACACACCTCTCTGTTTTTACTAGAACTACAACATGACGTCACTGAGCCGCGGTGGTAAGAGACTCACCACTCACCCCAAACACACCTCTCTGTTTTTACTAAAACTACAACATGACGTCACTGAGCCGCGGTGGTAAGAGACTCACCGCTCACCCAAACACATCTCTCTGTTTTTACTAGAACTACAACATGACGTCACTGAGCCGCGGTGGTAAGAGACTCACCGCTCACCCAAACACACCTCTCTGTTTTTACTAAAACTACAACATGACGTCACTGAGCCGCGGTGGTAAGAGACTCACCTCTCACCCCAAACACATCTCTCTGTTTTTACTAAATCTACAACATGACGTCACTGAGCCGCGGTGGTAAGAGACTCACCACTCACCCCAAACACAAACTCTCTGTTTTTACTATAACTACAACATGACGTCACTGAGCCGCGGTGGTAAGAGACTCACCGCTTAGCGCTCACCCCAAACACACCTCTCTGTTTTTTACTAAAACTACAACATGACGTCACTGAGCCGCGGTGGTAAGAGACTCACCTCTCACCCCAAACACATCTCTCTGTTTTTACTAAAACTACAACATGACGTCACTGAGCTGCGGTGGTAAGAGACTCACCACTCACCCCAAACACAATCTCTCTGTTTTTACTAGAACTACAACATGACGTCACTGAGCCGCGGTGGTAAGAGACTCACCGCTCACCCCAAACACACCTCCCTGTTTTTACTAGAACTACAACATGACGTCACTGAGCCGCGGTGGTAAGAGACTCACCGCTCACCCCAAACACATCTATCTGTTTTTACTAAAACTACAACATGACGTCCCTGAGCCGCGGTGGTAAGAGACTCACCGCTCACCCCAAACACACCTCTCTGTTTTTACTAAAACTACAACATGACGTCACTGAGCCGCGGTGGTAAGAGACTCACCGCTCACCCAAACACATCTCTGTTTTTACTAAAACTACAACATGACGTCACTGAGCCGCGGTGGCAAGAGACTCACCTCTCACCCCAAACACATCTCTCTGTTTTTACTAGAACTACAACATGACGTCACTGAGCCGCGGTGGTAAGAGACTCACCTCTCACCCCAAACACACCTCTCTGTTTTTACTAGAACTACAACATGACGCCACTGAGCCGCAGTGGTAAGAGACTCACCGCTCACCCAAACACACCTCTCTGTTTTTACTAAAACTACAACATGACGTCACTGAGCCGCGGTGGTAAGAGACTCACCGCTCACCCAAACACATCTCTCTGTTTTTACTAAAACTACAACATGACGTCACTGAGCCGCGGTGGTAAGAGACTCACCGCTCACCCAAACGCACCTCTCTGTTTTTACTAAAACTACAACATGACGTCACTGAGCCGCGGTGGTAAGAGACTCATCGCTCACCCCAAACACACCTCTCTGTTTTTACTAAAACTACAACATGACGTCACTGAGCCGCGGTGGTAAGAGACTCACCGCTCACCCCAAACACACCTCTCTGTTTTTACTAAAACTACAACATGACGTCACTGAGCCGCGGTGGTAAGAGACTCACCGCTCACCCAAACACACATCTCTGTTTTTACTAAAACTACAACATGACGTCACTGAGCCGCGGTGGTAAGAGACTCACCCAAACACACCTCTCTGTTTTTACTAAAACTACAACATGACGTCACTGAGCCGCGGTGGTAAGAGACTCACCGCTCACCCCAAACACATCTCTCTGTTTTTACTAAAACTACAACATGACGTCACTGAGCCGCGGTGGTAAGAGACTCACCGCTCACCCAAACACACCTCTCTGTTTTTACTAAAACTACAACATGACGTCACTGAGCCGCGGTGGTAAGAGACTCACCGCTCACCCAAACACACCTCTCTGTTTTTACTAGAACTACAACATGACGTCACTGAGCCGCGGTGGTAAGAGACTCACCTCTCACCCCAAACACACCTCTCTGTTTTTACTAAAACTACAACATGACGTCACTGAGCCGCGGTGGTAAGAGACTCACCCAAACACACCTCTCTGTTTTTACTAAAACTACAACATGACGTCACTGAGCCGCGGTGGTAAGAGACTCACCGCTCACCCAAACACACCTCTCTGTTTTTACTAGAACTACAACATGACGTCACTGAGCCGCGGTGGTAAGAGACTCACCTCTCACCCCAAACACATCTCTCTGTTTTTACTAAAACTACAACATGACGTCACTGAGCCGCGGTGGTAAGAGACTCACCGCTCACCCAAACACACCTCTCTGTTTTTACTAAAACTACAACATGACGTCACTGAGCCGCGGTGGTAAGAGACTCACCGCTCACCCAAACACACCTCTTTGTTTTTACTAGAACTAGGGTCATAAGGTCAACCCACCTTCAGGGTCATAAGGTCATAAGGTCACCTTCAGGGTCATAAGGTCATGAGGTCACCTTCAGGGTCATAAGGTCATGAGGTCATAAGGTCATAAGGTTAAAGGTCACCTTCAGGGTCCAGCAGCTTGGTCAGGCCCAGCTCCCTCTCGGCTACGTTGAAGGCGTTCTGGAGGTTGTAGTGGGCGTTGTTCCTCTTCAGGGTGTCGAACTCTATGAGGTCAGACCTGTGGTGGAGAGACATGGAGAGAGAGAGAGAGAGAGAGAGAGAGAGAGAGAGAGAGAGAGAGAGAGAGAGAGAGAGAGAGAGAGAGAGAGAGGATGGTTTTAAGCTGCTCTGATCTGAAAAGATTTAAACACTGAACAGAAAACATTTTAGGCAGGGTTGGCGAAAGGGCCTTTCTGTGTGGAGTTTGCATGTTCTCCCCGTGTCCCCTAGGGTAGATACCCTCACATGTTCTCCCCGTGTCCCCTAGGGTAGGTACCCTCACATGTTCTCCCCGTGTCCCCTAGGGTAGGTACCCTCACATGTTCTCCCCGTGTCCCCTAGGGTAGGTAC
Source organism: Protomyctophum parallelum (assembly GCF_964188405.1). Taxonomy (NCBI): domain Eukaryota; kingdom Metazoa; phylum Chordata; class Actinopteri; order Myctophiformes; family Myctophidae; genus Protomyctophum; species Protomyctophum parallelum. The sequence continues at coordinate 105,808,751 of NC_139697.1, read as the reverse complement.
CCTCACATGTTCTCCCCGTGTCCCCTAGGGTAGGTACCCTCACAGAAAACATGCAGTAATCCTGGTCTCTAAACTGCCTCCCCCTGGCCAGCCGGGGCGCCTGATTGGAATAACGTGTTCCTTCCACGCGCTACGTCCAACCAGGGAAACTCCCCCCTGTCAGGTGTAAAGGAGCAACTTGGACACTCAGGCATGAAGGAAGCATGAGTTCAAGTCCGTTGCTCTCCCCTTGTCCCCCATATATGGGGACTAGGTTGGTCTCCCCTTGTCCCCCATATATGGGGACTAGGTTGGTCTCCCCTTGTCCCCCATATATGGGGACTAGGTTGCTCTCCCCTTGTCCCCCATATATGGGGACTAGGTTGGTCTCCCCTTGTCCCCCATATATGGGGACTAGGTTGGTCTCCCCTTGTCCCCCATATATGGGGACTAGGTTGGTGGAGGGTGTGTAGAGCCCAGGATCACATTAGATGATTGACACAGGGGGGAAACATGGGTTACAAAATCGTGGGATAAAACATATATTTAAAAAAAAAAGAAAACATCTTAGGTTTATCTAGTGCCTCAAATCACAAATGACATGTGATTACGTCACCCCGCACCCCTCCCCCCACGCCCCTCATACAGAGAGAGAGAATATGTAATGAGTGTCGCCAAAACGTATTATTTTCTATGAGCACATTGCGTCATATCATCACTCCCTATCAGAACTTAAGTGACCTTTATACTTGTTAAAATCTAAGAACAAAAGTTATTTTGGATGTCCCACCCCTTTAACTTATATATATATATCTGCCAATACAAGTATAATTGTATATTGTGTGATATTGCTGGCATTCAAAGCAACCAAAGGTATGGCTCCCCCATATCTTACAAGTATGATTGAACCCTACAAACCCTCCCGCGCACTCAGATCAGCCAACGCAGGGAAGCTGGAAGTACCCTCACTAAAAACGCCGGGACAACGCTCCACACGTCCCAAACTCTTCTCCCTTCTGGCTCCAAAACTGTGGAATGCACTTCCCATTGCAGTCAGAACTGCAGCATCACTCCCAATCTTCCGCCGTAGCCTGAAAACCCACCTTTTCAGACTCCATCATGGCCCATAGCACTTACCCTAAACCCTTAGATAGCATTTCTGTTGGATTATATAGCATTTGATACAGACTTGTAGCATGTTATGTAGACAGCACTGTAATTGTATTGTATGTAGTCATAGCACGCCATAGTACACATGTATAGCATAGTAGTAAAGATGTATAGTTTATATGTATAGTTTCATTATATAGATATTCCACTGTTACTTTCTTAGCTTACGCATGTTTCATGATAAATACTTTTATGTGATGTATTCCCATGCTTTTGTTTTTGCTCAAATGTAAGTCGCTCTGGATTAAGAGCGTCTGCTAAATGCCTAAATTGTAAATTGTAATATTAGTACTTTTACTAAAGTAAAAACTATGTGTGTACATCTTCAAACACTGTTGGTGTGTTTGAGACACCGACCAGACCTGACCACCAATGACCAGCAGAGGGGGCTAACGGGTCGCCGGTTACAGGCCATGGCTCTCTGATGCACACTGACTAACCCATTTTAGGCGAGAACCCCTTTTGGTGTCAGCATTACGTTATGCTTTAGCTATTGAAAAATAGCAGATCTACAAGCTCATAGCGCGCCACCGAGTGGTGCGCTATGAGCTTGTAGGTCTGCTATTTTTTTTTAAATCGAAGAACGACTGACATAGTAAACATAGCTTTTTCAGAAAACTGTCTGTGAGTGGTTGATGCTCAGCGACACCTTTTCCATACTCGTGTATATTCCCTTGAGTAGAAAAACTTCACAGGACTCAGTTGTAAAAATATCACAAAAAAGATTTAATCCAAAAAATGTGTTCATTAATACAAAGTAATCAAAAACAAGTTCTCAACTCAAAAATAGACTACGGTCAAAAAACCGTGTCGCTCTGATATCTGATATTGTGCACAAACTGACTGTACTGCTCTGCACAAACTCTGCCTCTGTCTGCCCTGCACACACTCCAGAGTCAATTAGCTGAATCTGCCCTGACCTGCACACACTCAGCTGTTAGCAACTGCAATTAACTCAGGCAACCAGAGCTCTCTTCTTAAAGCTACATTAACATCATGTTTTAACCTAAAGCACATCACCAATAATTAAACAAATTAACTTAATTAAGCTTTTTAACATAGCTAATTTAACAATCATAATGCAATATGCATGAACAGTTAAACCAAAATACAAAACACAAAAATAAAGCTGTAATCATTAAAATAATCACATATTCAAACTTGGCTCCCACATACCGGCCCCTAATTGTACTCTTAACTGGAGACAATTACACAAAATATATAACACACATGGAGCCAAAGACCTTAAATCACTCTGTGTCTTCTTTCGTCATTGCTTGATCACCATCCTCAGGCTGTGTGTGTAAGTGTGTATGAAAAGGGGGGGGGGCATAGTCTGTATTTAGGACTTTGAAAGCACTGTCTCATTCAGCCTCTTGGAGAAGGCAAATCTTCGTGATTGGCCTGTCGAGCGAACTGGTTTTGGTCTTGATACGGACCTGACGTACCAGTCCATACTTGTCTGGGGTTGTTTGAATGATCTTCCCCATGACCCAAGAATTGCGTGGGGCAGAGTCGTCGACAATCAACACAATGTCTCCAGTGACGAAGTTGCGTGACAGACGGGTCCACTTGTGGCGCTCTTGCAGCTGTGGAAGATATTCTCTTGTCCAACGCTTCCAGAATATGTCCGCCATGTATTGGACTTGTTTCCACCTCCTACGTGCATACAGATCTTGTCTGTCGAACAGGCCTGGCGGTTGAGACGGCTTAGTCTTGAGGAGCAAGAGATGATTTGGCGTAAGCGCTTCCAAATCATTTGAATCGCCAGACGTCTTGGTTATAGGCCGACTGTTGATGATGGCCTCTGCCTCACAAAGCAGGGTGTGTAGGCCCTCCTCGTCGAGAGTCTGTAGCTTAAGAGTGGTGCTCAGGATCTTCCTTACAGACCTGATCATTCTCTCCCAGACTCCTCCGTGGTGGGAGCCGGTGGGAGGGTTGAACATCCACTGGATGCCACTCTGACGTAGAGTGTCCTCGATCTTGGAGTTATTCCACTCTTCAATGGCTCTTTTAAGCTCACGCTCAGCTCCAACAAAGTTTGTTCCATTGTCTGAGCGGAGGATTTTCACCTGGCCTCTTCTAGCTATGAAGCGACGAAGAGCATGTATAAAGGAATCGGTATCCAGTGAAGATGCTACTTCCAAATGTATTGCACGGACTGTCAAACATGTAAAGATGACTCCGTACCTTTTCACCACACTTCTTCCACGCTTTACTTCAAACGGGCCGAAGTAGTCCACTCCAGTGTTGGTGAATGGCGGATCATCTGGCAGGACCCTGTCTTTAGGTAGGTCAGCCATCTGCTGCTGACCCGCAGCTCCATGTGAGCGCCGGCAAACAAGGCACTTTGAAAGGATTCTCCTTATAGCTGAATTTGCGCCAGGGAATCAATACTTTGATCTCAACTTAGAGAGCACATGATTGCGACCACTGTGACCCAAGTTCTCATGGATCTCCCTGAGGATCAGGTTTGCGACATGATGATTCTTGTCCAGGATTGCTGGCTGCTTTGCCTCCTCTGGCAGAGCTGCCCTGCTGAGTCTTCCTCCTACTCTGAGGATGCCCTCTTGGAGGACTGGATTGAGCCTGCAAAGGCTGCTACCTTTCATTACGCCTTCGCCTCTTTGAAGTGCAGAGATTTCTTTAGAGAATGTCTTTTGTTGACAGTAGCGAAGGATCTCCTGTTCTGCTTCTGTAATGTTCTCCATTGTGAGCTTACAGGGGTCTGCTCTCAAGAGACTTGCCTTGAAGCCTTTCATCTCCCGGTCCACTTCAAGAGGAGAAGAAGTAGCATTCAACTCTTTCCTTTTACGCCCAAGGCTCAGTAGAATGCTCTTGAACTTAAGCATCCAAGCGACTGCCTTCCTAAGGCGAATCCAAGAAGAGAAGTACTGCATGAATTCCAGAACGGCATCTGCTTGATCTGTAACTGCAGTAGCACTGACCACGGCGTTCCTTACCTCTGGGTCCTCCGTGGTTAGGTCCCCAGGGTTGTCCAAGTTCTCGGGCCATTCTCCCATAGGCTTGGTGAGAAATTCCGGCCCCTGTAACCAAGTGTGGGTCTGGATAAATTTCTCTGTCTTGAGTCCCCTTGAAGCATAGTCTGCAGGGTTCAGTGAAGTATTGACATATCTCCACTGGCCTGGTTTAGAGATCTTCAAGATGGTCTCCACTCGGTTCGCAACAAAAGTGCGGAATCTGCTTGTCCTATTTCCTATATACTTCAGCACAGTTGTGCTATCCGTCCAGAACACAGATTCTTCGAGTTCCAGCTGCAGCTCCGATCTCAACATCTTGTCCATCCGAGCAGCCATGGTAGCTGCAGTGAGCTCCATGCGTGGAATCGTCACAGGCTTGAGTGGAGCCACTCTGGCCTTCCCCATGACAAATGCACAATGCACCATGTTGCTGCTGTTCCTCAGTAGCATGTAGCTAACTGTCCCGTACCCTTCTTCGCTTGCATCAGCAAAGTGATGAAGCTGACAGAATACTGCGTCACCAAAGCCTGCAGGCTTGTAGCACCTTGGGACACTGATGTCCACCAGCAGGTGAAGCTCCATTTTCCATGCTGACCATTCACGAGCCAAGTCATCAGGTATCAGGTCATCCCAGCCTAACTTCAGTCTGCAAAGCTTTTGCAGGATTCCCTTGGCTGGCAGCACGACTGGTGCCAGGATACCCAATGGGTCATAAACAGAACTAACTATGGATAAGAGGTTTCTCCTGGTGGGTACTTTGTCTGGTATGACGACCTTGAACTTGAAGCTGTCTGACTGGGTACACCAGTGCACTCCCAAAGCTCTTTCTATAGGAAGTGCGTCACGATCCAGGTCAAGCTCCTTCACTTCCGTAGCCCTCTCCTCTTCTGGGATGGCAGATAGCACAGCTCTATTGTTGCTTATCCATTTGGTGAGCCTAAATCCGCCCTTTCCACATACAGCTCGCAAGCTGTGGTACAACAACACTGCCCCCTTTTCCGACTGCACTGATTTTAGACAGTCATCCACGTAGAAGTTGTGTAGCACTGTGTCAACTGCTTGGGCGGTGAACTGATTTCTGCTGTCTTCTGCACATTTCCGCAGAGCGAAGCTGGCACAGCTTGGAGATGAGGTGGCACCGAACAAGTGCACAACCATCTTGTACTCCTCCATCTCCTTGTTGATGTCGCCTGATGTCCACCAGAGGAACCGGAGAAGGTCAGAGTCTTCTGGTACCTTCACCTGATGGAACATCGCTTCCACGTCTGCCATGACTGCCACTTCCTCTTGTCTGAACCTGGTGATGACACCAAGTAGAGTACTCGTGAGATTTGGTCCCTGCAGCAGTTGGTCATTTAGAGTGGTGCCCTGGTAGGAAGCTCCGCAATCGAAGACCACTCTGAGCTTCTGCTTCTTGGGGTGATAAACCCCATGGTGTGGCAAGTACCAAACTCTACCATCATCACGGTTGAGGTCCTCGCTGGGTACCTTCACGGCATAACCCTTTTTAATGATGTCACCAAAGAATGCTGAATACTCTGTGTGGAATTTTGGATTCTTCACAAACTTCCGCCGTAAGTTTAGGGCACGCTGCTTGGCAATCTTACGGTTGTTGGGCATTCTCATGTCCTTGTTCCTCAGTGGCAGGGCGATGCTGTAATGTCCCTCCACAAGTGTAGCTGACTGTGTGGCCATGTCAATAAACTGGAGATCTTCTCTTGACAGCGCCAGCCTTTCCTCTTGCTCACACTCCGGGAAGTCATTCTTGAACTGCTGACTCCAGAGTTCATCCAGTCTGGCAACTGATATACGGTTGGCTGAAACCTGTCTCAGTCTACTTGTTGTTCTGTGTCCTGTGTATTCTCTGAGAGGTCCGTTGATCGTCCAGCCAAGCCGTGTTCTTACAGCATATGGGCCGTCATCCACACTGGCAATGACCTGCCAGGGTTCAATAGCCTTGGGTGCATTAGTCCCGATAAGCAGTCCTATCTCTGCATCGACCTTTGGGAGTAACACCTGCTGAAGGTGAGGCCACCTGTTGACGTCCTCTTGTTGAGGAATATTGTCTTTAGTTGCAGGAATGGTTTTCTGAGAGTAGGTATCAGGGAGCTCCATAAAGTCATTACAGCCCAAACCGCTCACTTCTAAGCCCGAAACCATGTGGCTGTTAACAACTCTTTTGTCTCCCATGGTCTTCAGCAAGATGCGTGTCTTTCTGCCTGTCATGTTGAGCTCTTTCATTAGTTCCTCGGTACAGAAGCAGGCGGTACTGCCAGGATCAAGGAAAGCGTATGTGGTTGTAACCTTTTGGCCTTTATTGCTCTTGACCTGTACTGGAACTATAGCTAAGACACCTTCTGAGTTCTCAGCACCTATAGCCCCACACAAAGTTACATCAGTACCCACATACCCACTTATAACTGACTGTCTTTCTTCCTCGGTTGTCTCGCCTTCAGTTCCTGGCTCCTTGTTTGCAACATTATTTTTGGCATTAATGTGCAGCACCGTAGGGTGTGTCTGTGTACAGACTTGGCAGCTCAGCTTCTCCGTACATGAATTACTCATGTGCCCTTGTTCTAGACAGCTGAAACACAGACCCTTTGTTCGTATAAAGTCAATCTTCTCCTTATGAAGCAATCTCTTAAGCTTCTTACATTGCTCCATAGTATGTTCTCCACCCTGACAGAAGAGACATGGTTTGGAAAAAGCAGAAACTTTGCCAACGACTTCACCCTTAGGCTTAGGACTCACTGCTTGGTTACTGGTGATAGTTGCGGCTGTGGTGAAGCCTGTCTTCCTTCCACTACTCTTGTGCAACCTCTCATCAAATTGACCTTTAGTTTGAGTCTTCGTGGCTACATCCTTTATGTCGCCAAAGACCGGGTGCAATAATTCCTTAGCTTGCTTGTTGACGAAGTTCACAAGGTCGTTGAACTTGACTCTCCGATCTTCTCTGTCCTGAATACCACAGACTAAGCCTCTCCACCTTTCCCTCAGTTTGTACGGGAGTTTGGCAATAATGGCACGCATGTTAGCTGCATTGTCTAACTCTTCCATGTACTCCACATCAGTCATGGCGTTACGACATCCTGTGAGATAGAGACCAAAGGATTGGAGAGCTTCTCCGTCATCAGACTTGATGTTAGGCCAGTCCATAGCCTTATTGATGTATGCCACTGAGATCTTGTAGGCATTTCCGAAATGTTCTTCCAGTAGTCTCCTGGCTTCTCTATAGCCACGCTGATGTTCCATATGGAGACAGCTCCTTATCAGCTCCCTGGGCTGTCCGCCTGTGTACTGCTCCATGAAATAGAGCCGGTCCTTGCTACTCTCTGTCTTGTCCTCTACTCCATGTTCGAACGCTCTTATGAACAGCCGATACTCCAGAGGGTCTCCCTTGAACACAGGTATGGTCTGAGGAGGCAGAGAGGTTAATCTTTGTTGCTTAGCTAGCATTTCGGCAACACCTTGTAAAGACTGTGGTGTTGCCTGTGGAGTAGATGCAGCATTGTAGACATTAGGCTGAGCGTCATTAATTGGTGCTGTGACTGAGGGATGCTTTGATGGCTGGTTAACTAGCAAGTGTATAGCCTTTTTAGACTCGAAATAGGAGTTCATTCCGTCGTGACCTGCAGCTCTGGATGCTCTTGATGCTCTGGATGAGGCACGAAATGCATCATACTCGTTTAAGATCTTCATTTTTGCATCAGAAGCTGCTAAAGCAGTTTGCATCTCCAGTGCCTGCCTTTCTCTTCTTATTTGAGCTTCCAGCTCCTCATTTTGTCTCTTTAGTTGAGCTTCCAGCTCCTCATTTTGTCTTTTCAGTTTGACTTCCTGTTCTTCTCTTTCTCTTTTCAGCTTAGCTTCCCGTTCTTCCAACTGCTGTTTCTCTTTTAGAGCAGATGCTTGGGCAAACAACGCAGCTCTCTCCAATTCTGCCTTTAATCGAGCAGACGTAGCAGACGTTGACGCACGTGAGGATGAACGAGAACCAGAAGCTGCCTTGCTCTTGCCAGCTGTGATGGACACACTATCTGATGGCTGCACCTCATTGTTACATTTTTCTGCTTCTGCAATACGTAGATAGGCCTCTTCCATCCAAGTGTTAGCACTGTCTACGAAACCATGAAAAGCTACAGCCTTGGGTTCAAACCATGTAGTGTCATCTGTTTTCATTTCTTCTTCAGAAATCTGTTGCAGTATCCCTTTAACACTGTTATGCGACTCACAAAACTCCCCAAACAGACTGTTGTATTCCACCATCAATACAGTTTGGATTTCTGTTAAGCATTTATCATCACCTTCATCCATTAGCTGGCGTATCTGGTTCATTTTACCAGTTAGTTTAGCTAGCTTAGCTTTCCGTGTTTTAATGGCACGTTGACATTTCTCATCCAATGCTTTGGGTGTCATTTTAACAGCCCTTGCTTTCACAACTGTGACTGAATCTTCACATGCGTGCTCCTCCATTGTTTGAGCAAACTGGCTTACAGTGCAGTCTGGTAATTAGCGTCCAAAGTAGAAAGAGGCTAGTAAGCTGGCTCGTTAGGTGAAACAACACCTGGCAGAGAGTTGAACATAAAAACTTTACTCACGACCACTTTAACTTGGAAGATTTGGAACTCTTCTTTCCTTGCGGTTTCCAATCCTTAAAGAATGTCCGTTTTATCCAAGTAGAGCAGGTTTTTTGACTAATGTGAGTGGTTGATGCTCAGCGACACCTTTTCCATACTCGTGTATATTCCCTTGAGTAGAAAAACTTCACAGGACTCAGTTGTAAAAATATCACAAAAAAGATTTAATCCAAAAAATGTGTTCATTAATACAAAGTAATCAAAAACAAGTTCTCAACTCAAAAATAGACTACGGTCAAAAAACCGTGTCGCTCTGATATCTGATATTGTGCACAAACTGACTGTACTGCTCTGCACAAACTCTGCCTCTGTCTGCCCTGCACACACTCCAGAGTCAATTAGCTGAATCTGCCCTGACCTGCACACACTCAGCTGTTAGCAACTGCAATTAACTCAGGCAACCAGAGCTCTCTTCTTAAAGCTACATTAACATCATGTTTTAACCTAAAGCACATCACCAATAATTAAACAAATTAACTTAATTAAGCTTTTTAACATAGCTAATTTAACAATCATAATGCAATATGCATGAACAGTTAAACCAAAATACAAAACACAAAAATAAAGCTGTAATCATTAAAATAATCACATATTCAAACTTGGCTCCCACACTGTCATTTTCAAACAGACATTTTTAGAATCTGATATCAGGTCAGAACGGGCTAAATAAATGGGTTATTATTTTGGTGATCTGGGTCGACTCGCACCCAAATATAACTCCCCCCCCCTCCCCCGTCTGGGGGGGGGAGGGGGGGGGTCTAAGGAGGGTAGAGGGAAGATAACTCTGAGAAAACGATGGCCATAGACACCGTTAGACTTGTTATCCCTACAGTATGTTATACATTAACTATGTTATACTTTAACTATGTTTGTTATATTTTAACTATGTTATTCTTTAAAGCAGGACACATGGAAATAGCTACATGCAAGGCTGGACCACTTAGACTGATACGGGTTTTGATGTGGGAGTGTCTATGCTGTAAACATGTTGATGAGGGAGTGTCTATGTAAACATGTTGATGTGGGAGTGTCTATGTAAACATGTTGATGTGGGAGTGTCTAAGCTGTAAACATGTTGATGTGGGAGTGTCTATGCTGTAAACATGTTGATGTGGGAGTGTCTATGCTGTAAACATGTTGATGTGGGAGTGTCTAAGCTGTAAACATGTTGATGTGGGAGTGTCTAAGCTGTAAACATGTTGATGTGGGAGTGTCTAAGCTGTAAACATGTTGATGTGGGAGTGTCTATGTAAACATGTTGATGTGGGAGTGTCTAAGCTGTAAACATGTTGATGTGGGAGTGTCTATGTAAACATGTTGATGTGGGAGTGTCTATGTTGTAAACATGTTGATGTGGGAGTGTCTAAGCTGTAAACATGTTGATGTGGGAGTGTCTAAGCTGTAAACATGTTGATGTGGGAGTGTCTATGCTGTAAACATGTTGATGTGGGAGTGTCTATGCTGTAAACATGTTGATGTGGGAGTGTCTAAGCTGTAAACATGTTGATGTGGGAGTGTCTAAGCTGTAAACATGTTGATGTGGGAGTGTCTAAGCTGTAAACATGTTGATGTGGGAGTGTCTATGTAAACATGTTGATGTGGGAGTGTCTAAGCTGTAAACATGTTGATGTGGGAGTGTCTATGCTGTAAACATGTTGCACAAAATCACTATTTTTCCTGCCTATTATTTCTACAGGAAGTCCTTGCTGTAGAAATCCACTGTCTCTGTCTCTGTGTGATGTTATCAATGTGATACCAGTCCTACTGTCCTCTGTCTCTGTGATCAATGTGATATCAGTCTGTCTCTGTCTCTGTGTTATCAATGTGATATCAGTCTGTCTCTGTCTCTGTGTGATCAATGTGATATCAGTCTGTCTCTGTCTCTGTGATCAATGTGATATCAGTCTGTCTCTGTCTCTGTGATCAATATGATATCAGTCTGTCTCTGTCTCTGTGTGATCAATGTGATACCAGTCTGTCTCTGTCTCTGTGATCAATGTGATATCAGTCTGTCTCTGTCTCTGTGTGATCAATGTGATACCAGTCTGTCTCTGTCTCTGTGATCAATATGATATCAGTCTGTCTCTGTCTCTGTGTGATCAATGTGATACCAGTCTGTCTCTGTCTCTGTGATCAATGTGATATCAGTCTGTCTCTGTGTGATCAATGTGATATCAGTCTGTCTCTGTCTCTGTGATCAATGTGATATCAGTCTGTCTCTGTGATCAATGTGATATCAGTCTGTCTCTGTGTGATCAATGTGATATCAGTCTGTCTCTGTGTTATCAATGTGATATCAGTCTGTCTCTGTCTCTGTGTGATCAATGTGATATCAGTCTGTCTCTGTCTCTGTGATCAATGTGATATCAGTCTGTCTCTGTCTCTGTGATCAATGTGATATCAGTCTGTCTCTGTGTGATCAATGTGATACCAGTCTGTCTCTGTCTCTGTGATCAATGTGATATCAGTCTGTCTCTGTCTCTGTGATCAATGTGATATCAGTCTGTCTCTGTGATCAATGTGATATCAGTCTGTCTCTGTCTCTGTGTGATCAATGTGATATCAGTCTGTCTCTGTCTCTGTGATCAATGTGATATCAGTCTGTCTCTGTGTGATCAATGTGATACCAGTCTGTCTCTGTCTGTGTGATCAATGTGATATCAGTCTGTCTCTGTGTGATCAATGTGATATCAGTCTGTCTCTGTCTCTGTGTGATCAATGTGATATCAGTCTGTCTCTGTTATGTCTGAAAGATAACTGTCCCTTCATGTCCACAGATGATCACAGTAACTATTATTCAGAGCTGCCAACCTGCACACATTTTGTGTACCAACCACGCAATTCTAGGTGTCTATACGCCTAGAATTGCGTGGTTGGTACACAAAATGTGTGCAGGTTGGTAGCTCTGTGTCTTCCAGCAGAAAAAAACAAACCATCATCGTGAAGAGCTTCAGGGGAAAACAAAACTAAATGCACTCACTTTCAGTTCAGCACAGCAGAGGGGAGGGGTGCACGCACGCACGCACACACGCACGCACGCACGCACGCACGCACGCACGCTCGCACACATGCACACACGCACGCACGCTGAGGCTGTGCTTAGACGCACTCAGCTTTAGTCAGTCAGATCATGTGACCTGGGGCTTCAAGGGTAAAAAAAATGTTTGGGACCAATTATAACGCTAAAAAGCCTCTGCCTGTCTGTCTGTGACACGCTTGTAGGAACATGGTGCTACTAGCGAAAACACTGTCTGTCTGTCTGTCTGTCTGTCTGTCTGTCTGTCTGTCTGTCTGTCTGCCTGTCTGTCTGTATCGTTGTGTGTCTGCCCGCGGTGTGAACGCAGCAGAGTGAGAGAGAGAGAAGAGTGGGCGGGGTTGACCTCTGACCTGTGTTTGTGCACGATGGCGTTGAAGGCCAGGCCGTCCCTCCAGCTGGTGGTGAAGTTGTGCACGTTGACGTTGGGGTACCTGAGAGGGCAGAGGGCAAAGGTCAAAGGTCGTTAACCACTGGAGGGGAGAGAGAGAGAGAGAGAGTTGAAAGGTCATGTAATAATTAACCAGTAGGAGGACTGACTGTTAGTCGTGGACTGCAAGTTCCTCAGTCAGGATTACCACATTTCATTTGACGGTTCAGAGTCAGGATTACCACATTTCATTTGACGGTTCAGAGTGTTGCTCAAGAGACACAAATAGATATGGAGAGGCAGAAAGGGAGTCTACCAACGCGCCTCAAGCCTGAAACGGCTGATTCGGTGCTTCACAGGTGCATAAGGAGAAGAGACTGGAGCAGCACGGACATTTAGAGCCTTTTATTTGGGTGCTGAGTATACAAAAAGAGACTAACGTTTCCACCTTGCGGCCTTCATCAGAGTCATGGGTCATCAGAGTCAGATATGGAGAGGCCTTTAGCTACTACTGTATGCCCCTGTGCTGTGCAGGGTTGTTTTCGTCGACTAAAACTAAGACGAAAAATGTTCGTCGACTACCATTTTTCACTGACTAAAACTAAATAAAAACTAAATAAAAACTAAATAAAAACGAATCTATGATGACTAAAACTATAAGACTAAATATACTGACGATTTCGTCAAGAAATAAAAACTAGACTAAAATGTTAGTAAGGGACTAGTGGACAAGAGATCCAGTTTTATGCTGGGTTGCATGCTGAAAATAGCAGATCTACAATCTCACAACGCGTCGCGCTGCAACGCGTTGTGAGATTGTATATCTGCTATTTTCAGCATGCAACCAAAGTGTAAAATATGTCATTACAACGACATCAAGGCCTGTCAAAACACATTTTAGTCGACAGTTCAGAGTCTTGCTCAAGAGACCCCCGACACAAATACATTATGGAGAAGCCTTAATTATTATTATTATTATTTTCTGTTCTTTTTTCACCTAAACGTAATCTGTGATGTTGCCATTGGTCATGATATTTGCATATAAATACCCCCCACAGAGGCTGAAATTCACACAAATTAAAAATGTCTGAATTTTGAACAATTAACCTATGACTTTTGACCTTTAACCCTAATAAAAGTAAGTAAAATAATTGTAATACATGGTTTTTTTGTGATCATTAGAATGTCTAGAACATGTTTTATTCATTATTGTGAAAGATATCCCCCAGATGTAAATTATTAATTTATTATATTACTATATAATGTGCATAAAATTTTAACCTAATTCCTAGTAGTACAAAGTAGTAGTAAGGTTGAAATCTCTTTTTTTAAGTAGAAATGAATCCGGGTCTTAGAGGGTTAACTACTACTGTACGCCCCTGTGCTGTGGATCTACGCTTCTCTGAATCTGTGGACATTTTTAACCCATTCTGACCTGAGATCAGATTAAAAAAATGTCTTCTACATCCTGACAGTTTACCATTCTGACCTTAGATCAGATTAAAAAAATGTCTTCTACATCCTGACAGTTTTCCATTCTGACCTGAGATCAGATTCTAAAAATGTCTTCTACATCCTGACAGTTTTCCATTCTGACCTGAGATCAGAATTTTTTTTTAAATCTTCTATGTCAGTCGTTCTTCGATTTTTCAAAAATAGCAGACCTACAAGCCCATAGCGTAACCATAACTCGGTGGCGCGCTATGAGCTTGTAGATCTGCTATTTTTCAATAGCTAAAGCATGACATGATGCCAACACCAAAATGGGTTCCCGCACAGATCTTAAGACACACCTTACGCTTACGCATGTTTCATGATAAATGTTTTTATGTGATGTATTCCCATGCTTTTGTTTTTGCTCAAATGTAAGTCGCTCTGGATTAAGAGCGTCTGCTAAATGCCTAAATTGTAAATTGTAAATTGTACCTTTCTTAGCATTGCTTTTACCTCCTGGATCATTGCATGTCATTGTTATGCAGTTATTGCATTTTGTTATTACTGTAGTTGATGCTCTTTCTTGTCATATTTTTGCTCTTACTGTAAAGCACCTTGAACTGCACCCGTTGTCTGAAATGTGCTATATGAATGAAAAATGATTGATTGAACGAACTCTGGGGGAGCCCACAGGGATCGAACTGGGAACCGCTAACTCTTGGGGAGGAGCCCACAGGGATCGAACCGGGAACCTCTAACTCTGGGGGAGGAGCCCACAGGGATCGAACCGGGAACCTCTAACTCTGGGGGAGGAGCCCACAGGGATCGAACCAGGAACCTCTAACTCTGGGGGAGGAGCCCACAGGGATCGAACCGGGAACCTCTAACTCTGGGGGAGGAGCCCACAGGGATCGAACCGGGAACCTCTAACTCTGGGGGAGGAGCCCACAGGGATCGAACCGGGAACCTCTAACTCTGGGGGAGGAGCCCACAGGGATCGAACCGGGAACCTCTAACTCTGGGGGAGGAGCCCACAGGGATCGAACCGGGAACCTCTAACTCTGGGGGAGGAGCCCACAGGGATCGAACCGGGAACCTCTAACTCTGGGGGAGGAGCCCACAGGGATCGAACCGGGAACCTCTAACTCTGGGGGAGGAGCCCACAGGGATCGAACCGGGAACCTCTAACTCTGGGGGAGGAGCCCACAGGGATCGAACCGGGGGCGACCTCACGGCTCCCACCCGGCCGCTCTACCCCCTGATCCACCGCCGCCCTGGTGTACTGCAGTAGGTTCTGTGAAGCGGTTCGGACCGGACCCACAGCAGCACTGAGCTTCCTCTGAACCGGTTCTGGCAGCTTTCTCACGGTGTCACACGTTAAATCATCAGGCTATACTGAAGGATGTCTGCAGGCTGAGAATAATCTGATTTAAGCCTGACGTCGAAATAACAACAAAAAAAGTTACATTTTCTAAGATTTGCGCCACATTTTCACGATCTTTTCAAAAACAGCAGACCTACAAGCTCGTAGCACGTATGAGCTTGTAGATCTGCTATTTTTTCAATAGCTAAAGCATAACGTAATGCTAACACCAAAACGTGCTTCACAGCACAGTGCAAAACAGGAGCGATACATTAAAACAACCTAAAACTAAAGAAACATCATTGTTCAGTATATACACTCAAATCACCTCATAAAACACTAATTAAAAGAGATGCGTTTTTTATAACACGTCGACTGTGTCGACGCATAAATTAACCAATTAAACGACCTTTAATAAAAAACAGTTATGCAGATCTGACACTGCAATACGCTGTGAGCTTGTAGATCTGATCTATCCTATAGGATCACACTGCAGCAGGCTGTGAGCTTGTAGATCTGTTCTATCCTGGAGCATAGGATGCTGTGAGCTTGTAGATCTGTTCTATCCTGGAGCATAGGACGCTGTGAGCTTGTAGATCTGTTCTATCCTGGAGCATAGGGTGCTGTGAGCTTGTAGATCTGTTCTATCCTGGAGCATAGGGTGCTGTGAGCTTGTAGATCTGTTCTATCCTGGAGCATAGGGTGCTGTGAGCTTGTAGATCTGTTCTATCCTGGAGCATAGGGTGCTGTGAGCTTGTAGATCTGTTCTATCCTGGAGCATAGGACGCTGTGAGCTTGTAGATCTGTTCTATCCTGGAGCATAGGGTGCTGTGAGCTTGTAGATCTGTTCTATCCTGGAGCATAGGGTGCTGTGAGCTTGTAGATCTGTTCTATCCTGGAGCATAGGACACTGTGAGCTTGTAGATCTGATCTATCCTGGAGCATAGGGTGCTGTGAGCTTGTAGATCTGTTCTATCCTGGAGCATAGGACACTGTGAGCTTGTAGATCTGTTCTATCCTGGAGCATAGGACGCTGTGATCTTGTAGATCTGTAGTTTTTGTCACATAGCGGTACACATATATATAATTATTACATATTTCGTGTACAGTTAAACCCCAAATTAATTCCAAACATTTTCCAGGACTGGACATTTTCTTTTGGTTCTAATTTCATATGATGTTGAAGGAATGTCATTCCTGACCGTGGGAACCCTGTGACTGTAACGCTACGTATAGATTTATGACTCCGTAAATCACTGCTGTCATAACTAACCCATACTCTGTAAGGTTGTGTATAGATCCATTAGCTGTCATAACTAACCCATACTCTGTAAGGTTGTGTAGATCCATTAGCTGTCATAACTAACCCATACTCTGTAAGGTTGTATAGAACCGTTAGCTGTCATAACTAACCCATACTCTGTAAGGTTGTATAGATCCATTAGCTGTCATAACTAACCCATACTCTGTAAGGTTGTATAGATCCATTAGCTGTCATAACTAACCCATACTCTGTAAGGTTGTATAGAACCGTTAGCTGTCATAACTAACCCATACTCTGTAAGGTTGTATAGAACCGTTAGCTGTCATAACTAACCCATACTCTGTAAGGTTGTATAGATCCATTAGCTGTCATAACTAACCCATACTCTGTAAGGTCGTATAGATCCATTAGCTGTCATAACTAACCCATACTCTGTAAGGTTGTATAGATCCATTAGCTGTCATAACTAACCCATACTCTGTAAGGTTGTATAGATCCATTAGCTGTCATAACTAACCCATACTCTGTAAGGTTGTATAGATCCATTAGCTGTCATAACTAACCCATACTCTGTAAGGTTGTATAGAACCATTAGCTGTCATAACTAACCCATACTCTGTAAGGTTGTATAGATCCATTAGCTGTCATAACTAACCCATACTCTGTAAGGTTGTATAGATCCATTAGCTGTCATAACTAACCCATACTCTGTAAGGTTGTATAGATCCATTAGCTGTCATAACTAACCCATACTCTGTAAGGTTGTGTAGATCCATTAGCTGTCATAACTAACCCATACTCTGTAAGGTTGTATAGAACCATTAGCTGTCATAACTAACCCATACTCTGTAAGGTTGTATAGATCCATTAGCTGTCATAACTAACCCATACTCTGTAAGGTTGTATAGAACCATTAGCTGTCATAACTAACCCATACTCTGTAAGGTTGTATAGATCCATTAGCTGTCATAACTAACCCATACTCTGTAAGGTCGTATAGATCCATTAGCTGTCATAACTAACCCATACTCTGTAAGGTTGTATAGATCCATTAGCTGTCATAACTAACCCATACTCTGTAAGGTTGTATAGATCCATTAGCTGTCATAACTAACCCATACTCTGTAAGGTTGTGTAGATCCATTAGCTGTCATAACTAACCCATACTCTGTAAGGTTGTATAGATCCATTAGCTGTCATAACTAACCCATACTCTGTAAGGTCGTATAGATCCATTAGCTGTCATAACTAACCCATACTCTGTAAGGTTGTATAGATCCATTAGCTGTCATAACTAACCCATACTCTGTAAGGTTGTATAGATCCATTAGCTGTCATAACTAACCCATACTCTGTAAGGTTGTATAGATCCATTAGCTGTCATAACTAACCCATACTCTGTAAGGTTGTATAGAACCATTAGCTGTCATAACTAACCCATACTCTGTAAGGTTGTATAGATCCATTAGCTGTCATAACTAACCCATACTCTGTAAGGTTGTATAGATCCATTAGCTGTCATAACTAACCCATACTCTGTAAGGTCGTATAGATCCATTAGCTGTCATAACTAACCCATACTCTGTAAGGTCGTATAGATCCATTAGCTGTCATAACTAACCCATACTCTGTAAGGTTGTATAGATCCATTAGCTGTCATAACTAACCCATACTCTGTAAGGTTGTATAGATCCATTAGCTGTCATAACTAACCCATACTCTGTAAGGTTGTATAGATCCATTAGCTGTCATAACTAACCCATACTCTGTAAGGTTGTGTATAGATCCATTAGCTGTCATAACTAACCCATACTCTGTAAGGTTGTATAGTTCCATTAGCTGTCATAACTAACCCATACTCTGTAAGGTTGTATAGATCCATTAGCTGTCATAACTAACCCATACTCTGTAAGGTTGTGTAGATCCATTAGCTGTCATAACTAACCCATACTCTGTAAGGTTGTATAGAACCATTAGCTGTCATAACTAACCCATACTCTGTAAGGTTGTATAGTTCCATTAGCTGTCATAACTAACCCATACTCTGTAAGGTTGTGTAGATCCATTAGCTGTCATAACTAACCCATACTCTGTAAGGTTGTATAGAACCATTAGCTGTCATAACTAACCCATACTCTGTAAGGTTGTATAGATCCATTAGCTGTCATAACTAACCCATACTCTGTAAGGTTGTGTATAGATCCATTAGCTGTCATAACTAACCCATACTCTGTAAGGTTGTATAGATCCATTAGCTGTCATAACTAACCCATACTCTGTAAGGTTGTGTAGATCCATTAGCTGTCATAACTAACCCATACTCTGTAAGGTTGTATAGAACCATTAGCTGTCATAACTAACCCATACTCTGTAAGGTTGTATAGATCCATTAGCTGTCATAACTAACCCATACTCTGTAAGGTTGTATAGATCCGTTAGCTGTCATAACTAACCCATACTCTGTAAGGTTGTATAGATCCATTAGCTGTCATAACTAACCCATACTCTGTAAGGTCGTATAGATCCATTAGCTGTCATAACTAACCCATACTCTGTAAGGTCGTATAGAACCATTAGCTGTCATAACTAACCCATACTCTGTAAGGTTGTATAGATCCATTAGCTGTCATAACTAACCCATACTCTGTAAGGTTGTATAGAACCATTAGCTGTCATAACTAACCCATACTCTGTAAGGTTGTGTATAGATCCATTAGCTGTCATAACTAACCCATACTCTGTAAGGTTGTATAGATCCATTAGCTGTCATAACTAACCCATACTCTGTAAGGTTGTATAGATCCATTAGCTGTCATAACTAACCCATACTCTGTAAGGTTGTGTATAGATCCATTAGCTGTCATAACTAACCCATACTCTGTAAGGTTGTGTAGAACCATTAGCTGTCATAACTAACCCATACTCTGTAAGGTTGTGTAGATCCATTAGCTGTCATAACTAACCCATACTCTGTAAGGTTGTATAGATCCATTAGCTGTCATAACTAACCCATACTCTGTAAGGTTGTATAGATCCATTAGCTGTCATAACTAACCCATACTCTGTAAGGTTGTATAGAACCATTAGCTGTCATAACTAACCCATACTCTGTAAGGTTGTATAGTTCCATTAGCTGTCATAACTAACCCATACTCTGTAAGGTTGTATAGATCCATTAGCTGTCATAACTAACCCATACTCTGTAAGGTTGTATAGATCCATTAGCTGTCATAACTAACCCATACTCTGTAAGGTTGTGTAGATCCATTAGCTGTCATAACTAACCCATACTCTGTAAGGTTGTATAGATCCATTAGCTGTCATAACTAACCCATACTCTGTAAGGTTGTGTAGATCCATTAGCTGTCATAACTAACCCATACTCTGTAAGGTTGTATAGATCCATTAGCTGTCATAACTAACCCATACTCTGTAAGGTTGTATAGATCCATTAGCTGTCATAACTAACCCATACTCTGTAAGGTTGTATAGATCCATTAGCTGTCATAACTAACCCATACTCTGTAAGGTTGTATAGATCCATTAGCTGTCATAACTAACCCATACTCTGTAAGGTTGTGTAGATCCATTAGCTGTCATAACTAACCCATACTCTGTAAGGTTGTATAGATCCATTAGCTGTCATAACTAACCCATACTCTGTAAGGTTGTATAGATCCATTAGCTGTCATAACTAACCCATACTCTGTAAGGTTGTATAGATCCATTAGCTGTCATAACTAACCCATACTCTGTAAGGTTGTGTAGATCCATTAGCTGTCATAACTAACCCATACTCTGTAAGGTTGTGTAGATCCATTAGCTGTCATAACTAACCCATACTCTGTAAGGTTGTATAGATCCATTAGCTGTCATAACTAACCCATACTCTGTAAGGTTGTATAGAACCATTAGCTGTCATAACTAACCCATACTCTGTAAGGTTGTATAGATCCATTAGCTGTCATAACTAACCCATACTCTGTAAGGTTGTATAGAACCATTAGCTGTCATAACTAACCCATACTCTGTAAGGTTGTATAGATCCATTAGCTGTCATAACTAACCCATACTCTGTAAGGTTGTATAGATCCATTAGCTGTCATAACTAACCCATACTCTGTAAGGTTGTATAGATCCATTAGCTGTCATAACTAACCCATACTCTGTAAGGTTGTATAGATCCATTAGCTGTCATAACTAACCCATACTCTGTAAGGTTGTATAGATCCATTAGCTGTCATAACTAACCCATACTCTGTAAGGTTGTATAGATCCATTAGCTGTCATAACTAACCCATACTCTGTAAGGTTGTATAGATCCATTAGCTGTCATAACTAACCCATACTCTGTAAGGTTGTATAGATCCATTAGCTGTCATAACTAACCCATACTCTGTAAGGTCGTATAGATCCATTAGCTGTCATAACTAACCCATACTCTGTAAGGTTGTATAGATCCATTAGCTGTCATAACTAACCCATACTCTGTAAGGTTGTATAGATCCATTAGCTGTCATAACTAACCCATACTCTGTAAGGTCGTATAGATCCATTAGCTGTCATAACTAACCCATACTCTGTAAGGTTGTGTATAGATCCATTAGCTGTCATAACTAACCCATACTCTGTAAGGTTGTGTAGATCCATTAGCTGTCATAACTAACCCATACTCTGTAAGGTTGTGTAGATCCATTAGCTGTCATAACTAACCCATACTCTGTAAGGTTGTGTAGATCCATTAGCTGTCATAACTAACCCATACTCTGTAAGGTTGTGTAGATCCGTTAGCTGTCATAACTAACCCATACTCTGTAAGGTTGTGTAGATCCATTAGCTGTCATAACTAACCCATACTCTGTAAGGTTGTGTAGATCCGTTAGCTGTCATAACTAACCCATACTAAGGTTGTATAGATCCATTAGCTGTCATAACTAACCCATACTCTGTAAGGTTGTATAGATCCATTAGCTGTCATAACTAACCCATACTCTGTAAGGTCGTATAGATCCATTAGCTGTCATAACTAACCCATACTCTGTAAGGTTGTGTAGATCCGTTAGCTGTCATAACTAACCCATACTCTGTAAGGTTGTATAGATCCGTTAGCTGTCATAACTAACCCATACTCTGTAAGGTTGTATAGATCCATTAGCTGTCATAACTAACCCATACTCTGTAAGGTTGTATAGAACCATTAGCTGTCATAACTAACCCATACTCTGTAAGGTTGTATAGAACCATTAGCTGTCATAACTAACCCATACTCTGTAAGGTTGTATAGAACCATTAGCTGTCATAACTAACCCATACTCTGTAAGGTTGTATAGATCCATTAGCTGTCATAACTAACCCATACTCTGTAAGGTTGTATATATCCATTAGCTGTCATAACTAACCCATACTCTGTAAGGTTGTGTAGATCCATTAGCTGTCATAACTAACCCATACTCTGTAAGGTTGTATAGTTCCATTAGCTGTCATAACTAACCCATACTCTGTAAGGTTGTATAGATCCATTAGCTGTCATAACTAACCCATACTCTGTAAGGTTGTATAGAACCATTAGCTGTCATAACTAACCCATACTCTGTAAGGTTGTATAGATCCATTAGCTGTAATAACTAACCCATACTCTGTAAGGTTGTGTATAGGACCATTAGCTGTCATAACTAACCCATACTCTGTAAGGTTGTATAGATCCATTAGCTGTCATAACTAACCCATACTCTGTAAGGTTGTATAGAACCATTAGCTGTCATAACTAACCCATACTCTGTAAGGTTGTATAGATCCATTAGCTGTCATAACTAACCCATACTCTGTAAGGTCGTATAGAACCGTTAACATTAGCTCATGTCTGAATTGAATTGAATTGAATTGAATTGAATTGAATTTAATGTGTTTTGTGTTTCCTGTGAGGACTGCGGATGAAAATTAGCAACTGTGCTATATCCTGTATATTTACGTCCATGTGACATCCATTAATATGCATTGTCCTCATGTCCAAAAAATGAATGAATAATTGAATTGAATGCAATTGAATGTAATTGAGGGTCCGTGTCTCACCCTGAGAGCAGCAGCTCATGATTTGAATCCTTTACGTTTACGATGCGACTGAACCAGAGTAATGTCATATTTATTAATCTCACACAGAGTTATGTAATAATAATAATATGAATTATGGATCTCACCCAGCGGTCTTCATCTGACACCAGAGCAGCAGAGCCTCCTTGGCAGATTTCTTCTCCTTGTTGTCTCCTGTTGTCTCCACACTGATGTCCTGAATCTGTAAATATATAAATATATAAATATAAATATATATATATATGTTGTCTCCTGTTGTCTCCACACTGATGTCCTGAATCTGTAAATATATAAACATAAATATATATATGTCTCCTGTTGTCTCCACACTGATGTCCTGAATCTGTAAATATATAAACATAAATATATATATGTCTCCTGTTGTCTCCACACTGATGTCCTGAATCTGGAAATATATAAATATAAATATAAATATATATGTTGTCTCCTGTTGTCTCCACACTAATGTCCTGAATCTGTAAATATATAAACATATAAATATAAATATATATGTTGTCTCCTGTTGTCTCCACACTGATGTCCTGAATCTGGAAATATATAAATATAAATATATATATATATATGTTGTCTCCTGTTGTCTCCACACTGATGTCCTGAATCTGTAAATATATAAATATAAATATATATATATGTCTCCTGTTGTCTCCACACTGATGTCCTGAATCTGTAAATATATAAACATAAATATAAATATATATGTTGTCTCCTGTTGTCTCCACACTAATGTCCTGAATCTGTAAATATATAAATATAAATATATATATGTCTCCTGTTGTCTCGACACTAATGTCCTGAATCTGGAAATATATAAATATAAATATATATATATGTCTCCTGTTGTCTCCACACTGATGTCCTGAATCTGTAAATATATAAACATAAATATAAATATATATATGTCTCCTGTTGTCTCCACACTGATGTCCTGAATCTGGAAATATATAAATATAAATATAAATATATATGTTGTCTCCTGTTGTCTCCACACTGATGTCCTGAATCTGTAAATATATAAATATATATATATGAGACGAAAAAGGGACTCCTGCACATCCACAAAGACCCGTAGGAGGTGCAAGTCTATAGTTAGCAGGCAGAGACATCAACAAAGAGAAAAACCTTCCAAGGAAGGTTTTTCTCTCGCCGTAGTCTGAAAACCCACCTTTTCAGACTCCATCATGGCCCATAGCACTTACCCTATACCCCCTTAGATAGCATTTCTGTAGACTTAGATAGCATTTGATACAGACTTATAGCATGTTATGTAGACAGCACTATAATTGCATTGTATGTAGTCATAGCACGCCATAGTACATATGTATAGCATAGTAGTATAGTTTATATGTATAGTTTCATTATATAGATATTCCACTGTTTACGCATGTTTCTTGATAAATGTTTTGATGTGATGTATTCCCATGCTTTTTTTTGTTCTTGCTTAATGTAAGTCGCTCTGGATTAAGAGCGTCTGATAAATGCCTAAATTGTAAATTGTAAATTGTAATTGTAAATTGTAAGGGACTGCACACTCCAGGGAACAGAGATGGACAACTTACTGCATCAAACCTATTTACATAGCACCTGACGTGCTATAGCTATAGCTATAGCACCTGACGAAGCTCACGGTGAAACGCGTCGTGCTAATACAGGCGCGATTCATACTCCGATTTTAGAGCCGAATAAAAGTGGGTTCGGCTCTGTAGCGCCTACAATGTGACGTAATTTGGGGTGTCAGTCCCTGCTTGGCACTCAGCATCAATGGATGGATTGGGGGGTCAGTCCCTGCTTGGCACTCAGCATCAATGGGTTGGATTGGGGGGTCAGTCCCTGCTTGGCACTCAGCATCAAGGGTTGGATTGGGGGGTCAGTCCCTGCTTGGCACTCAGCATTAAGGGTTGGATTGGGGGGTTAGTCCCTGCTTGGCACTCAGCATTAAGGGTTGGATTGGGGGGTCAGTCCCTGCTTGGCACTCAGCATCAAGCGACATACTATCTTCATGTCCAGGGGGTGTACTTTATGGAGGTAGATATGTGCGTGATTCTTTTTCTTCTGCAAACTCAAAATGACGTGTGTGTGTGGATGACAGATTACATACTGCAAATTGCAACATAGGCTACAACTGTTCAGATCACATATTATGATTTGCTCGCTCTACAGTATTGTACGTCATGCTCTACAGTATTGTACATTGTGCTGCCTCACGCTACAGAAACAGGAGATAGACTCCTGGCTCTCTACTGTATCTGTTACAGAAACAGGAGATAGACTCCTGGCTCTCTGCTGTAGCTACAGAAACAGGAGATAGACTCCTGGCTCTCTGCTGTAGCTGCTACAGAAACAGGAGATAGACTCCTGGCTCTCTACTGTAGCTGCTACAGAAACAGGAGATAGACTCCTGGCTCTCTACTGTAGCTACAGAAACAGGAGATAGACTCCTGGCTCTCTACTGTAGCTGCTACAGAAACAGGAGATAGACTCCTGGCTCTCTGCTGTAGCTGCTACAGAAACAGGAGATAGACTCCTGGCTCTCTGCTGTAGCTGCTACAGAAACAGGAGATAGAATCCTGGCTCTCTGCTGTAGCTGCTACAGAAACAGGAGATAGACTCCTGGCTCTCTGCTGTAGCTGTTACAGAAACAGGAGATAGACTCCTGGCTCTCTGCTGTAGCTGCTACAAGGACAACCTCGACCAGAACAAAGGACAGGCTGTACCAAAACAACGGCTATCAGGCCTAGTGGAGTCCTCTAGGCTGCTACAAGCTATCCAACACGTGTCACGTCATGTGATGGAAGGGATTACAAAGTACCAAAAGTCAAGGTTAGATATAAAGGTTGGCGATAGGGCCTTTCTGTGTGGAGTTTGCACGTTCTCCCCGTGTCCCCTAGGGTAGGTACCCTCACAAAAACATGCCGTAATCCTGGTCTCTAAAACTACCTCCCCCTGGCAGGCCGGGGCGCCTGATGGAGGGATAACGTGTCCCTTCCACGCGCTACGTCCGGCCGGGGAAATTCCCCCCTCTCTGTCGGGTGAAAAGAAGCAGCTTGGACTCCTCATGCATAGATCAACGCTGCGACGCGTTGTGAGCTATTTTCAGCAAGTGTAAAATAAGTCATTATGACGGCAACAAGGCCCGCCAAAATACATTTTAGTCGACTAAATCACCTGTAGATTTAGTCGACTAAAATCTTATGACATTTAGTCGACTAAAACTAGACTAACACTAAGACATTCCAGGCGACTAAAATGTGACTAAGACTAAGTGAAAACTATTCAGGAGACTATGACTAAAACTAATATAGAAATTTGCTGCCAAAAACAACACTGGTGTGTGTGTGTGTGTGTGTGTGTACCTGGAACCTCAGGATGATGGTCCAGATCAGACCCAGGGTGAGGCGGTGGTTTCCGTCCACGATGTCGTGTGAGCCCATGTTCTCCAGGTGGACCTTCTGCTCCTTCAGGAACTGCAGCGCCTTGTCCACGTTCTCCAGACAGTGGATACGCATCCTTCCTTTAGTGGGACGAGGCTGGGACAACACAACAAGGTTAGGTTAGGTTAGGTACTGACCAGGTTATTAAAGGTGAGGTTAGGTTAGGTACTGACCAGGGTATTAAAGGTTAGGTTAGGTTAGGTACTGACCAGGTTATTAAAGGTTAGGTTAGGTTAGGTACTGACCAGGTTATTAAAGGTTAGGTTAGGTACTGACCAGGTTATTAAAGGTTAGGTTAGGTTAGGTACTGACCAGGTTATTAAAGGTTAGGTTAGGTACTGACCAGGTTATTAAAGGTTAGGTTAGGTTAGGTACTGACCAGGTTATTAAAGGTTAGGTTAGGTTAGGTACTGACCAGGTTATTAAAGGTTAGGTTAGGTTAGGTACTGACCAGGTTATTAAAGGTTAGGTTATGTACTGACCAGGTTATTAAAGGTTAGGTTAGGTTAGGTACTGACCAGGTTATTAAAGGTTAGGTTAGGTTAGGTTCTGACCAGGTTATTAAAGGTTAGGTTAGGTTAGGTACTGACCAGGTTATTAAAGGTTAGGTTAGGTTAGGTACTGACCAGGTTATTAAAGGTTAGGTTATGTACTGACCAGGTTATTAAAGGTTAGGTTAGGTTAGGTACTGACCAGGTTATTAAAGGTTAGGTTAGGTTAGGTACTGACCAGGTTATTAAAGGTTAGGTTAGGTTAGGTACTGACCAGGTTATTAAAGGTTAGGTTAGGTTAGGTACTGACCAGGTTATTAAAGGTTAGGTTAGGTTAGGTACTGACCAGGTTATTAAAGGTTAGGTTATGTACTGACCAGGTTATTAAAGGTTAGGTTAGGTTAGGTACTGACCAGGTTATTAAAGGTTAGGTTAGGTTAGGTACTGACCAGGTTATTAAAGGTTAGGTTATGTACTGACCAGGTTATTAAAGGTTAGGTTAGGTTAGGTACTGACCAGGTTATTAAAGGTTAGGTTAGGTTAGGTTCTGACCAGGTTATTAAAGGTTAGGTTAGGTTAGGTACTGACCAGGTTATTAAAGGTTAGGTTAGGTTAGGTACTGACCAGGTTATTAAAGGTTAGGTTAGGTTAGGTTCTGACCAGGTTATTAAAGGTTAGGTTAGGTTAGGTACTGACCAGGTTATTAAAGGTTAGGTTAGGTTAGGTTCTGACCAGGTTATTAAAGGTTAGGTTAGGTTAGGTACTGACCAGGTTATTAAAGGTTAGGTTAGGTTAGGTACTGACCAGGTTATTAAAGGTTAGGTTAGGTTAGGTTCTGACCAGGTTATTAAAGGTTAGGTTAGGTTAGGTTCTGACCAGGTTATTAAAGGTTAGGTTAGGTACTGACCAGGTTATTAAAGGTGAGGTTAGGTTAGGTTCTGACCAGGTTATTAAAGGTGAGGTTAGGTACTGACCAGGTTATTAAAGGTTAGGTTAGGTACTGACCAGGTTATTAAAGGTTAGGTTAGGTTAGGTACTGACCAGGTTATTAAAGGTTAGGTTATGTACTGACCAGGTTATTAAAGGTTAGGTTAGGTTAGGTACTGACCAGGTTATTAAAGGTTAGGTTAGGTTAGGTTCTGACCAGGTTATTAAAGGTTAGGTTAGGTTAGGTACTGACCAGGTTATTAAAGGTTAGGTTAGGTTAGGTTCTGACCAGGTTATTAAAGGTTAGGTTAGGTTAGGTACTGACCAGGTTATTAAAGGTTAGGTTAGGTACTGACCAGGTTATTAAAGGTTAGGTTAGGTTAGGTACTGACCAGGTTATTAAAGGTTAGGTTAGGTACTGACCAGGTTATTAAAGGTTAGGTTAGGTTCTGACCAGGTTATTAAAGGTGAGGTTAGGTTAGGTACTGACCAGGTTATTAAAGGTTAGGTTAGGTTCTGACCAGGTTATTAAAGGTTAGGTTAGGTACTGACCAGTTTATTAAAGGTTAGGTTAGGTTAGGTACTGACCAGGTTATTAAAGGTTAGGTTAGGTACTGACCAGGTTATTAAAGGTTAGGTTAGGTTAGGTACTGACCAGGTTATTAAAGGTTAGGTTAGGTTAGGTACTGACCAGGTTATTAAAGGTTAGGTTAGGTTAGGTACTGACCAGGTTATTAAAGGTTAGGTTAGGTTAGGTACTGACCAGGTTATTAAAGGTTAGGTTAGGTACTGACCAGTTTATTAAAGGTTAGGTTAGGTTAGGTACTGACCAGGTTATTAAAGGTTAGGTTAGGTTAGGTTCTGACCAGGTTATTAAAGGTTAGGTTAGGTTAGGTTCTGACCAGGTTATTAAAGGTTAGGTTAGGTTAGGTACTGACCAGGTTATTAAAGGTTAGGTTAGGTTCTGACCAGGTTATTAAAGGTTAGGTTAGGTACTGACCAGTTTATTAAAGGTTAGGTTAGGTTAGGTACTGACCAGGTTATTAAAGGTTAGGTTAGGTTAGGTTCTGACCAGGTTATTAAAGGTTAGGTTAGGTTAGGTACTGACCAGGTTATTAAAGGTTAGGTTAGGTACTGACCAGGTTATTAAAGGTTAGGTTAGGTACTGACCAGGTTATTAAAGGTTAGGTTAGGTTAGGTACTGACCAGGTTATTAAAGGTTAGGTTAGGTACTGACCAGGTTATTAAAGGTTAGGTTAGGTTAGGTTCTGACCAGGTTATTAAAGGTTAGGTTAGGTTAGGTACTGACCAGGTTATTAAAGGTTAGGTTAGGTTAGGTACTGACCAGGTTATTAAAGGTTAGGTTAGGTTAGGTACTGACCAGTTTATTAAAGGTTAGGTTAGGTACTGACCAGGTTATTAAAGGTTAGGTTAGGTTAGGTACTGACCAGGTTATTAAAGGTTAGGTTAGGTACTGACCAGGTTATTAAAGGTTAGGTTAGGTACTGACCAGGGTATTAAAGGTTAGGTTAGGTTAGGTTCTGACCAGGTTATTAAAGGTTAGGTTAGGTTAGGTACTGACCAGGTTATTAAAGGTTAGGTTAGGTACTGACCAGGTTATTAAAGGTTAGGTTAGGGGTTAGGGTTAGGGGTAGGTTATGTAGGGTACTGACCAGCTGTTCTCCAGAGAGGACCTCCAGTAGCCTCATTAGCATGCGTCCGTCCCTCAGGTCGGTGTAAAGGTCTCCGATGCGGCAGGTCACTCTGCCCAGGTGGGAGTTCACCCACTTGGTGAAGGTCT
>NC_139697.1:105772267-105774767 GCF_964188405.1 Protomyctophum parallelum | reverse complement strand
GTTCATGATTTGCAGCATTTTGTTTGAAACTGAGCACTCCTGTGAACTTTGGAAGCCAATCTTAACCAATCAGGATGGAGTCTGAGAAATCTGAAAGAGCGCTTTGGTTGAATGGCTCTAGAGAGACTGTGTACCAATTTGCGTGATGTTTGGACAAAATATGTAGGTGTGCTGTGCAAAAACTTGTTTTGCACAAAGCGGCCTCCTGGTGGCGCTATAACAGGCCGTTCTGGAAAGTTTGGGGCAGAGGTTCATCGTTGGCATCCAGGAGTGTGTGTGCAAAATTTGGCATCGACCGGGTTAACGGTGGCCGAGATTAGCTGCTCACGGACGGACACACACACACACACACACACACACACACACACACACACGGACGGACGGACGGACACACGGACGGACGGAGTGCAAAACATACTCTCCCCCCATGCCTTCGGCCTGGTGGAGACAACCAGGGGGGCAGTCAGACAGATATTCTGTGAAGCCACTAAGGAAATCGGGACTTCCTGAAAGTTCATATAATGGCCTGTTGTAGCGCTGTCTGTCATTGGGCCCAGAAAAACCCATAGCTCCATAGAGGTCCATGTATTTTGGCCCAACTTCACCTAGACTGTATTACCTTAATAAACATGGTCATGAATACTTTCTGCTTCCAGTCACTAGTTTAAAGTCTCATTTCTAATGTCATAATAATACTTTTTGGAAAATTATGGTCATAATTATTAAAGAAATTACCATAAAGTCGCGTATGTTCTGAGGGGCGTGGCTACCGTTACAGTCTATGATCGGGGTCGTCCACGAGCTTGTAGATCTGCTACTTTTCAATAGCTAAAGCACGACATGATTCTAACACCAAAATGGGTTCCCGTTCAGAATGGCTTAAAGGGACACTTCACCCTTTTTGCTAAAACATATATGTTAATGACGTTTAGAAGCTTTAGAACACTTTCCTGGGGGGTCTTTATGTGTGTAATATGTGGTTTTAGATATTTTAGATTGTAGCAGTGAGCCTGTTGTCTCTGATGTCATGGACACTGGGCTCACTTCCTTCCTGGACTACATGTTGTCTCAGTAAGACAGCGCTCCCCCTATCCACAATGAGGAGCAGTGCACCAAAGCATTATGGGAAATGAAGTCCAGGAAGGTAGTGAGACCAGTGTCCATGACATCAGAGACAACAGGCTCACTGCTACAATCTAAAATATATAAAACCACATATTACACACATAAAGACCCCCAGGAAAGTGTTCTAAAGCTTCTAAACGTCATTAACATATATTTTTTAGCAAAAAGGGTGAAGTGTCCCTTTAACGTGACACAGGAAATGAGCAAAGGCCTATATAAAGGGTGAAGTGTCCCTTTAACGTGACACAGGAAATGAGCCTATATAAAGGGTGCAGAGATGAATTGAGCTGCAGGACCGACGCACGACCAGCTCAGACATATGGAGAGCTCAGATAATCCTGCCTGGATAACAAGGTGACCTCATTCTACCCACAGGACGCACACACACACACACAAGACACACGCACGCACACACACACACACACACACAAGACACACTACGCACGCACACACGCACGGACGCAAAGGACACATGCTGGAGGTCGCACGCACGCACACATACTCACAGTCATACAGTGACACATGCTGGAGGTCTCACACACGCACAGACACACTCACGCATGCACGCACACACACACACGCACAGGACACATGCTGGAGGCCTCACGCACGCACAGTGACGCGCACACACGCACGTGTGTGAGTGCATGCACACACATGGATGCACGTGTGGAAGTGCGCGCGCACACACACACACAGTGAGACACGCTCTTTCACACACTCTCCTATCTCTGTTGATCTCTGTCTCTCTCTCTCCCCTACAGGTAGATAGGCTAAACGTACTGCACTGTTCGTAGACGTCTCTCTCTGTCTCTCTCTCTCTCTCTCTCTCTCTCTCTCTCTCTCTCTCTCTCTCTCTCTCTCTCTCTCTCTCTCTCTCTGGTCTGCTATTTTTCAATAGCTAAAGCATAACATGATGCTAACACCAAAAGGGGTTCCCGTTCAGAATGGGCTAATGCAGAGTGATTTACAGTAAGCAAGAACAACACATGGTGATACATCACACGCATAGACAATTCCTTCATGTCTTCTCAACCCATTTAGGCCTGACGTCAAAATTAATAAAAAGTCCTATATAATATTCAAAGATTTGTGCCACATTTTCACGATTAAAAAAAAAATAGCTCGCTACAAGCTCATAGCGCGCCACTGAGTGGCGCGCTATGAGCTTGTAGATCTGCTTTTTTTCAATAGCTAAAGTATAACAAGGTGACCTCATTCTACCCACAGGACGCACACACACACACACAAGACACACGCACACACACACACAAGACACACTACGCACGCACACACGCACGGACGCAAAGGACACATGCTGGAGGTCGCACGCACGCACACACGCACACATACTCACAGTCATACAGTGACACAT
>NC_139697.1:105751739-105766739 GCF_964188405.1 Protomyctophum parallelum | reverse complement strand
AACTGTATAGTTCTACTGCTGGGAGGCTCTGTAATACCTAACTGTATCTATAACCTAACTATCTACATACCTAACTGTTTCTATAACCTAACTATCTACATACCTAACTGTATCTATAACTGTATAACTGTATAGTTCCACTGCTGGGAGGCTCTGTAATACCTAACTGTATCTATAACCTAACTATCTACATACCTAACTGTATCTATAACTGTATAACTGTATAGTTCCACTGCTGGGAGGCTCTGTAATACCTAACTGTTTCTATAACCTAACTATCTACATACCTAACTGTATCTATAACTGTATACCTAACTGTATAGTTCCACTGCTGGGAGGCTCTGTAATACCTAACTGTTTCTATAACCTAACTATCTACATACCTAACTGTATCTATAACTGTATACCTAACTGTATAGTTCCACTGCTGGGAGGCTCTGTAATACCTAACTGTATCTATAACCTAACTATCTACATACCTAACTGTATCTATAACTGTATAACTGTATAGTTCCACTGCTGGGAGGCTCTGTAATACCTAACTGTATCTATAACCTAACTATCTACATACCTAACTGTATCTATAACTGTATAACTGTATAGTTCTACTGCTGGGAGGCTCTGTAATACCTAACTGTTTCTATAACCTAACTATCTACATACCTAACTGTATCTATAACTGTATCTATAACTGTATCTATAACTGTATACCTAACTGTATAGTTCCACTGCTGGGAGGCTCTGTAATACCTAACTGTTTCTATAACCTAACTATCTACATACCTAACTGTATCTATAACTGTATACCTAACTGTATAGTCCCACTGCTGGGAGGCTCTGTAATACCTAACTGTTTCTATAACCTAACTATCTACATACCTAACTGTATCTATAACTGTATACCTAACTGTATAGTTCCACTGCTGGGAGGCTCTGTAATACCTAACTGTATCTATAACCTAACTATCTACATACCTAACTGTATCTATAACTGTATACCTAACTGTATAGTCCCACTGCTGGGAGGCTCTGTAATACCTAACTGTATCTATAACCTAACTATCTACATACCTAACTGTATCTATAACTGTATACCTAACTGTATAGTTCCACTGCTGGGAGGCTCTGTAATACCTAACTGTATCTATAACCTAACTATCTACATACCTAACTGTATCTATAACTGTATACCTAACTGTATAGTTCCACTGCTGGGAGGCTCTGTAATACCTAACTGTATCTATAACCTAACTATCTACATACCTAACTGTATCTATAACTGTATACCTAACTGTATAGTTCCACTGCTGGGAGGCTCTGTAATACCTAACTGTTTCTATAACCTAACTATCTACATACCTAACTGTATCTATAACTGTATAGCTAACTGTATAGTTCCACTGCTGGGAGGCTCTGTAATACCTAACTGTTTCTATAACCTAACTATCTACATACCTAACTGTATCTATAACTGTATAACTGTATAGTTCCACTGCTGGGAGGCTCTGTAATACCTAACTGTTTCTATAACCTAACTATCTACATACCTAACTGTATCTATAACTGTATAACTGTATAGTTCCACTGCTGGGAGGCTCTGTGATACCTAGCTGTCAAAACAATGCTTCATATAAAGTGTGCTGTATCTCTGTAGCTGTACAATGAAAAATACAATAACCCATTCTGACCTGAGATCAGATTCATACGAGGTTTCCACTGGACACACACTGGTCTGATGAACCCATTCTGACCTGAGACCTACAAGCTCGTAGCGCGCTACGAGCTTGTAGGTCTGCTATTTTTTCAAATAGCTAAAGCATGACATGATGCTAACACCAAAACGGGTTCCCGCGCAAAATGGGTTAAACAATACTTCATATAAAGTGTGCTGTATCTCTGTAGCTGTACAATAACAAATACATTAAACAATACTTCATATAAAGTGTGCTGTATCTCTGTAGCTGTACAATAACAAATACATTAAACAATACTTCATATAAAGTGTGCTGTATCTCTGTAGCTGTACAATAACAAATACATTAAACAATACTTCATATAAAGTGTGCTGTATCTCTGTAGCTGTACAATAACAAATACATTAAACAATACTTCATATAAAGTGTGCTGTATCTCTGTAGCTGTAGCCTACAATAACAAATACATTAAACAATACTTCATATAAAGTGTGCTGTATCTCTGTAGCTGTAGGTAAGAAACTACATAAAAACAATAAACAATACTTCATATAAAGTGTGCTGTATCTCTGTAGCTGTAGGTAAAGAAAACGACATAAAACAATAAACAATACTTCATATAAAGTGTGCTGTATCTCTGTAGCTGTAGGTAAAGAAAACGACATAAAACAATAAACAATACTTCATATAAAGTGTGCTGTATCTCTGTAGCTGTAGGTAAAGAAAACGACATAAAACAATAAACAATACTTCATATAAAGTGTAAAAAAGACATGGGATGAACATCTAGTTAACAGACGTTGCATCCTGGTACCTCAGCGAGACATTTTGAAGGCGATGGTTAGACCACGCCCTTAGACCACGCCCTTAGACCACGCCCTTAGACCACGCCCTGCACACCATACTGTGTGTCACCGTTTGGCCCTTAGACCACGCCCTTAGACCACGCCCTTAGACCACGCCCTTAGACCACGCCCTTAGACCACGCCCTGCACACCATACTGTGTGTCACCGTTTGGCCATAAACCCCATACATATAATTATGCAAATAAATGGAAAGCCAGGCGTTCGTTTTGGTTTCAACAAACAGGTAACAGTTGTTTCTGTTGATGGTCGGGAGAGAGAGAAATACAAGAGTTCCTAACCCATTCTGTGTGTTTTAACTAAGCATTATGTTATACTTTAGCTATAGTTTAGTAAACATCTAGTGCTGCACCATTCTTCACTAAATGAGATTGTCTGAATCTAGATCTCAATATTGTTATCGGTTATTTACAGTAATTGTGCAGCACTATGTGCAACCCAGATTCGGCACAAACAAGGGACTAAATTATTTTCGCTCCTATGACAACAGTCATTAAGACATGTGAATCCCTTGACTCCTTCAAAACCGCTCTCAAAGGGCACCTACGGACGGCTGCAATTCGAAACTGGCCCCCGTAAAATCTTATTGAAAAATAAACTATAATAGAAGTGTCTATTTGTACGTCTCTAAATGTTTTGATGAATTGAACAATGTGGACCCTGTTGTAAACAAGTGTAATGCTTAATCGGGTCGTCCACTCACAGTTAACAGTCTTTGTATTGAGTTTGTGCTTGAAATGTACTGTAAATTCTGCAAACTGTTAATAAATATTTCAATCAATCAATCAAAGTAGATGTGGTAGACCAGTGCTGCCTCTTAAAACTGTTACATCTCAAGGATCCGCCTTAACCCTGACAGTAATACTGGTTGCATTAGTATTACTGTCAGGGTTACAGTTATAACCCTGAACCTCCACCATGGCAGAGAACCAGGGTTACAGTTATAACCCTGAACCTCCACCATGGCAGAGAACCAGGGTTACAGTTATAACCCTGAACCTCCACCATGGCAGAGAACCAGGGTTACAGTTATAACCCTGAACCTCCACCATGGCAGAGAACCAGGGTTACAGTTATAACCCTGAACCTCCACCATGGCAGAGAACCAGGGTTACAGTTATAACCCTGAACCTCCACCATGGCAGAGAACCAGGGTTACAGTTATAACCCTGAACCTCCACCATGGCAGAGAACCAGGGTTACAGTTATAACCCTGAACCTCCACCATGGCAGAGAACCAGGGTTACAGTTATAACCCTGAACCTCCACCATGGCAGAGAACCAGGGTTACAGTTATAACCCTGAACCTCCACCATGGCAGAGAACCAGGGTTACAGTTATAACCCTGAACCTCCACCATGGCAGAGAACCAGAGTGTGGTTCATTAGTATTACTGTCAGGGTTACAGTTATAACCCTGAACCTCCACCATGGCAGAGAACCAGGGTTACAGTTATAACCCTGAACCTCCACCATGGCAGAGAACCAGAGTGTGGTTCATTAGTATTACTGTCAGGGTTACAGTTATAACCCTGAACCTCCACCATGGCAGAGAACCAGGGTTACAGTTATAACCCTGAACCTCCACCATGGCAGAGAACCAGGGTTACAGTTATAACCCTGAACCTCCACCATGGCAGAGAACCAGGGTTACAGTTATAACCCTGAACCTCCACCATGGCAGAGAACCAGGGTTACAGTTATAACCCTGAACCTCCACCATGGCAGAGAACCAGGGTTACAGTTATAACCCTGAACCTCCACCATGGCAGAGAACCAGGGTTACAGTTATAACCCTGAACCTCCACCATGGCAGAGAACCAGAGTGTGGTTCATTAGTATTACTGTCAGGGTTACAGTTATAACCCTGAACCTCCACCATGGCAGAGAACCAGGGTTACAGTTATAACCCTGAACCTCCACCATGGCAGAGAACCAGGGTTACAGTTATAACCCTGAACCTCCACCATGGCAGAGAACCAGGGTTACAGTTATAACCCTGAACCTCCACCATGGCAGAGAACCAGGGTTACAGTTATAACCCTGAACCTCCACCATGGCAGAGAACCAGGGTTACAGTTATAACCCTGAACCTCCACCATGGCAGAGAACCAGGGTTACAGTTATAACCCTGAACCTCCACCATGGCAGAGAACCAGAGTGTGGTTCATTAGTATTACTGTCAGGGTTACAGTTATAACCCTGAACCTCCACCATGGCAGAGAACCAGGGTTACAGTTATAACCCTGAACCTCCACCATGGCAGAGAACCAGGGTTACAGTTATAACCCTGAACCTCCACCATGGCAGAGAACCAGGGTTACAGTTATAACCCTGAACCTCCACCATGGCAGAGAACCAGGGTTACAGTTATAACCCTGAACCTCCACCATGGCAGAGAACCAGGGTTACAGTTATAACCCTGAACCTCCACCATGGCAGAGAACCAGGGTTACAGTTATAACCCTGAACCTCCACCATGGCAGAGAACCAGGGTTACAGTTATAACCCTGAACCTCCACCATGGCAGAGAACCAGGGTTACAGTTATAACCCTGAACCTCCACCATGGCAGAGAACCAGGGTTACAGTTATAACCCTGAACCTCCACCATGGCAGAGAACCAGGGTTACAGTTATAACCCTGAACCTCCACCATGGCAGAGAACCAGGGTTACAGTTATAACCCTGAACCTCCACCATGGCAGAGAACCAGGGTTACAGTTATAACCCTGAACCTCCACCATGGCAGAGAACCAGGGTTACAGTTATAACCCTGAACCTCCACCATGGCAGAGAACCAGGGTTACAGTTATAACCCTGAACCTCCACCATGGCAGAGAACCAGGGTTACAGTTATAACCCTGAACCTCCACCATGGCAGAGAACCAGGGTTACAGTTATAACCCTGAACCTCCACCATGGCAGAGAACCAGGGTTACAGTTATAACCCTGAACCTCCACCATGGCAGAGAACCAGGGTTACAGTTATAACCCTGAACCTCCACCATGGCAGAGAACCAGGGTTACAGTTATAACCCTGAACCTCCACCATGGCAGAGAACCAGGGTTACAGTTATAACCCTGAACCTCCACCATGGCAGAGAACCAGGGTTACAGTTATAACCCTGAACCTCCACCATGGCAGAGAACCAGGGTTACAGTTATAACCCTGAACCTCCACCATGGCAGAGAACCAGGGTTACAGTTATAACCCTGAACCTCCACCATGGCAGAGAACCAGGGTTACAGTTATAACCCTGAACCTCCACCATGGCAGAGAACCAGGGTTACAGTTATAACCCTGAACCTCCACCATGGCAGAGAACCAGGGTTACAGTTATAACCCTGAACCTCCACCATGGCAGAGAACCAGGGTTACAGTTATAACCCTGAACCTCCACCATGGCAGAGAACCAGGGTTACAGTTATAACCCTGAACCTCCACCATGGCAGAGAACCAGGGTTACAGTTATAACCCTGAACCTCCACCATGGCAGAGAACCAGGGTTACAGTTATAACCCTGAACCTCCACCATGGCAGAGAACCAGGGTTACAGTTATAACCCTGAACCTCCACCATGGCAGAGAACCAGGGTTACAGTTATAACCCTGAACCTCCACCATGGCAGAGAACCAGAGTGTGGTTCATTCCAGTGCAGTCGTCACCCTCGGGGTCGATGCCCTGCGAAGGTTCAACAGGGTGTGTGTGAACACACACACACACACACACACACACAGCTCTGTGCCAAAGCACAGCGGGTCCACGGTCCAAGTCTGCCTGCTTATGGCAAAGGGTCCATTTGGTGCCACCACGTGTACATTATTACAACAATTACATTACAGAGTTATTGTCCTTGAGCAAGACTCTGAACCCGGCCCTAATTGCTGCCGATGTGCAGGTTGGTGCCTTGAATGCATGGTTTTAAAAAGTGTGTGTCATAGACCTCCTCCTCCCTCCATGACAACGTGGTGCAACAAGACTGGGCTACAGGAAGCTCTGATCACGAGTAAAATATAAATGCTTCCGTCATACAGTCTGGAGCAACGGAGGCTCTGATCATGAGTAAAATATAAATGCTTCCGTCGTACAGTCTGGAGCAACGGAAGCTCTGATCATGAGTAAAATATAAATGCTTCCGTCGTACAGTCTGGAGCAACGGAAGCTCTGATCATGAGTACAATATAAATGCTTCCGTCGTACAGTCTGGAGCAACGGAAGCTCTGATCATGAGTAAAATATAAATGCTTCCGTCATACAGTCTGGAGCAACGGAAGCTCTGATCATGAGTAAAATATAAATGCTTCCGTCGTACAGTCTGGAGCAACGGAAGCTCTGATCATGAGTACAATATAAATGCTTCCGTCGTACAGTCTGGAGCAACGGAAGCTCTGATCATGAGTAAAATATAAATGCTTCCGTCGTACAGTCTGGAGCAACAGAAGCTCTGATCACGAGTAAAATATAAATGCTTCCGTCGTACAGTCTGGAGCAACGGAAGCTCTGATCATGAGTAAAATATAAATGCTTCCGTCGTACAGTCTGGAGCAACGGAAGCTCTGATCATGAGTAAAATATAAATGCTTCCGTCGTACAGTCTGGAGCAACGGAAGCTCTGATCATGAGTAAAATATAAATGCTTCCGTCGTACAGTCTGGAGCAACGGAAGCTCTGATCACGAGTAAAATATAAATGCTTCCGTCATACAGTCTGGAGCAACAGAAGCTCTGATCACGAGTAAAATATAAATGCTTCCGTCGTACAGTCTGGAGCAACGGAAGCTCTGATCATGAGTAAAATATAAATGCTTCCGTCGTACAGTCTGGAGCAATGGAAGCTCTGATCATGAGTCAAATATAAATGCTTCCGTCGTACAGTCTGGAGCAACGGAAGCTCTGATCACGAGTAAAATATAAATGCTTCCGTCATACAGTCTGGAGCAACGGAAGCTCTGATCATGAGTAAAATATAAATGCTTCCGTCGTAGAGTCTGGAGCAACGGAAGCTCTTTGGCTCTGGTTTAAGTTAAAACATAGATAGTAGGTCTCTATGCTGCGTACGGAGCTACGGACTATCAGACTAAATGAGAAGTGACATCTTCAGGGACTAATAAGCGAGCTGCCGCCACGCTTCAATGAGAACACGTCAACAACACGTCAACAACACGTCAACAACACGTCAACAACACGTCAACAACACGTCAACAACACGTCAACAACACGTCAACAACACGTCGCCCGGCGGCAATTTACACATCGCAAAAAGAGGTTTTTTTTTATCTTCTCCTTCGCATGGTCTCAGACTCCACCTCGTTAAAGCAGGTATTTGTGGTCTTGGAGGTGGAGTCTGTGGCCTCCAGATGAAAACAAACAAACACACACACACACACACACACACACACACACACACACACACACACACACACACACACACACACACACACACACACACACACACACACACACACACACACACACACACACACACACACACACACACACACACACACACACACACACACACGCACGCACGCACACGCTGGGAACAACAATATTCATCACTTTCATGTATCAGTGGCAAACTGTTCTCACAGGCACAGTATTTTTAACCTAAAGGTATTTTAAGGCCTAATTCCCGTCGTGTCGACGTTGTGACAAACTGTGGAAAAATAGCTGACCTAAATGGGCTCAACTGGGAGTTCGTCTAGATGTGAAGCTGCAGGAGGAATAGATAGATAGATAGGTAGATAGATAGATAGATAGATAGATAGATAGATAGATAGATAGATAGATAGATAGATAGATAGATAGATAGATAGATAGATAGATAGATAGATAGATAGATAGATAGATAGATAGATAGGTCATGCTTTAGTTATTGAAAAATAGCAGACCTACAAGCTCATAGCGCGCCACCGAGTGGCGCGCTACGAGCTTGTAGGTCTGCTATTTTAAAAAAACAGACAGACAGACAGACAGACAGACAGACAGACAGACAGACAGACAGACAGACAGACAGACAGACAGACAGACAGACAGATAGATAGATAGATAGATAGATCTTATAGATAAAATGTATTATTATTATTTATTATGTTATGTTGGAATGAAAAATATTAGCATTATGAACTTTAGGCAAAAAAAAAAAAAAAACCTGCCAATCTATTTTCATAAACCGCCCATCTAGGTTTTAATTAATTTCATTACTAAAAAATAAAGAAAGTGTTTTAAAAGTGTCAGGTTTTAATTCCAAAATAATGAATGCCAGGGTATGACATCATCAAACATACATATAGCGGGTATGACATCATCAAACATACATATATATATGCGTATGACATCACCATCAAACTGACTCAGTGGCTGATTAACCCATTCTGACCTGAGATCAGATTCATACGAGGTTTCCACTGGACACACACTGGTCTGATTAACCCATTCTGACCTGAGATCAGATTCATACGAGGTTTCCACTGGACACACACTGGTCTGATTAACCCATTCTGACCTGAGATCAGATTCATACGAGGTTTCCACTGGACACACACTGGTCTGATTAACCCATTCTGACCTGAGATCAGATTCATACGAGGTTTCCACTGGACACACACTGGTCTGATTAACCCATTCTGACCTGAGATCAGATTCATACGAGGTTTCCACTGGACACACACTGGTCTGATGAACCCCATTCTGACCTGAGATCAGATTCATACGAGGTTTCCACTGGACACACACTGGTCTGATTAACCCATTCTGACCTGAGATCAGATTCATACGAGGTTTCCACTGGACACACACTGGTCTGATGAACCCAGTCTGACCTGAGATCAGATTCATATGAGGTTTCCACTGGACACACACTGGTCTGATGAACCCAGTCTGAC
Organism: Protomyctophum parallelum; assembly: GCF_964188405.1. Classification (NCBI taxonomy): domain Eukaryota; kingdom Metazoa; phylum Chordata; class Actinopteri; order Myctophiformes; family Myctophidae; genus Protomyctophum; species Protomyctophum parallelum. The sequence continues at coordinate 105,757,297 of NC_139697.1, read as the reverse complement.
CTGAGATCAGATTCATACGAGGTTTCCACTGGACACACACTGGTCTGATTAACCCATTCTGACCTGAGATCAGATTCATACGAGGTTTCCACTGGACACACACTGGTCTGATTAACCCATTCTGACCTGAGATCAGATTCATACGAGGTTTCCACTGGACACACACTGGTCTGATTAACCCATTCTGACCTGAGATCAGATTCATACGAGGTTTCCACTGGACACACACTGGTCTGATTAACCCATTCTGACCTGAGATCAGATTCATACGAGGTTTCCACTGGACACACACAGGTCTGATTAACCCATTCTGACCTGAGATCAGATTCATACGAGGTTTCCACTGGACACACACTGGTCTGATTAACCCATTCTGACCTGAGATCAGATTCATACGAGGTTTCCACTGGACACACACTGGTCTGATGAACCCATTCTGACCTGAGATCAGATTCATACGAGGTTTCCACTGGACACACACTGGTCTGATGAACCCATTCTGACCTGAGATCAGATTCATACGAGGTTTCCACTGGACACACACTGGTCTGATGAACCCAGTCTGACCTGAGATCAGATTCATACGAGGTTTCCACTGGACACACACTGGTCTGATGAACCCAGTCTGACCTGAGATCAGATTCATACGAGGTTTCCACTGGACACACACTGGTCTGATTAACCCATTCTGACCTGAGATCAGATTCATACGAGGTTTCCACTGGGACACACACTGGTCTGATTAACCCATTCTGACCTGAGATCAGATTCATACGAGGTTTCCACTGGACACACACTGGTCTGATTAACCCATTCTGACCTGAGATCAGATTCATACGAGGTTTCCACTGGACACACACTGGTCTGATTTTAACCCATTTTTGACCTGGGAACGATTCTGCAAACGTCTGTCTAAATCCTGACTGTTTTCTTGAAAAAGGCCATGTTTTTCTATATGTCAGTCGTTCTCAAACACTTTCATGTCACTTTTCACGATTCTATTCAAAAATAGCAGACCTACAAGCTCGTATCGCGCCACTCGGTGGCGCGCTACGAGCTTGTAGATCTGCTATTTTTAAATAGCTAAAAGCATAACGTAGTGCCAACACCAAAAGGGGTTCCCACCTAAGTTAAACATTAAACGATGTTAAACTCACTTTGCCACTCGATGTGCCACTCACTTTAAGCACGCGCATATAATACCTCTATTGCACTGCATGTATTCTGTGTATAGTATCGTATACTTTCATCTAATTATGAATAATGCGAACGTGGTCGTGAGTCGAATAAAAACGATAAAGACGACGATGGGAATATTTGCAGGAAATGTGAGAGACAAAAACAGCGAGAGAGACGGCGGTTATTTCCAAACGTTTAGCCGTTGAAAAGAATCTATATCAGGAAAATAATAATAATGTCACAACGTCGAGCACGAGATTACGAGCAAACCCAACGGAGTTGTGCAAAAGGACGCCGCAGGAAAAGGGGAAGGAGAATATGACATTTCACTTCATCCTGTGGTGGAGTAACCAGCAGTGACCACGCTTCTGACATAATGTGTGTTAGCTTGACCTGTTGCAACACCGTGGCTCTGGGTGTGTGTGTGTGTGTGTGTGTGTGTGTGTGTGTGTGTGTGTGTGTGTTGTGTCAATGAATTGCACTTTCCGTAATCTCAGCGTCTTTCTTCCCTCCTTTCTGGGAGAAAACGGGCCGTATTCTTCGCTCACAAAGGGCTGCTCTAACACTAACCCATTCTGACCTGAGATCAGATTCTAAAAAAAATGTCTTCTACATCCTGACAGTTTTCTGAAAAAGCCTATGTTTCTATGTCAGTCGTTCTGTCGATTTTTCAAAAATAGCAGACCTACAAGCTCGTAGCGCGCCACTCGGTGGCGCGCTATGAGCTTGTAGGTCTGCTATTTTTCAATAGCTAAAGCATGACATGATGCTGACCCGCCTAAAATGCGCTAAACGAGTTTGACGGTGTGTGCGTTTCGCCTCGCAGCTATTTCTGATTACTGTAGTGGAGCAGGTGAGACAGAGACGGTGTGACATGAACCTGTTCAGGGTGGGAATTAACCCTCAGTCCCAGGCTTACTTATCTGCCAAAAGAAAAGCCTGGTCACAACGGAAGGCAGAGAAGCATAAAGTAAAGCCTGGTCACAACGTAAGACAGAGAAGCATAAAGTAAAGCCTGGTCACAACATAAGACAGAGAAGCATAAAGTAAAGCCTGGTCACAACGTAAGGCAGAGAAGCATAAAGTAAAGCCTGGTCACAACATAAGACAGAGAAGCATAAAGTAAAGCCTGGTCACAACGTAAGGCAGAGAAGCATAAAGTAAAGCCTGGTCACAACGTAAGACAGAGAAGCATAAAGTAAAGCCTGGTCACAACGTAAGACAGAGAAGCATAAAGTAAAGCCTGGTCACAACGTAAGGCAGAGAAGCATAAAGTAAAGCCTGGTCACAACGTAAGGCAGAGAAGCATAAAGTAAAGCCTGGTCACAACGTAAGACAGAGAAGCATAAAGTAAAGCCTGGTCACAACATACGGCAAAGAAGCATAAAGTAAAGCCTGGTCACAACGTAAGACAGAGAAGCATAAAGTAAAGCCTGGTCACAACATAAGACAGAGAAGCATAAAGTAAAGCCTGGTCACAACGTAAGGCAGAGAAGCATAAAGTAAAGCCTGGTCACAACGTAAGACAGAGAAGCATAAAGTAAAGCCTGGTCACAACGTAAGACAGAGAAGCATAAAGTAAAGCCTGGTCACAACGTAAGGCAGAGAAGCATAAAGTAAAGCCTGGTCACAACGTAAGGCAGAGAAGCATAAAGTAAAGCCTGGTCACAACGTAAGGCAGAGAAGCATAAAGTAAAGCCTGGTCACAACATACGGCAGAGAAGCATAAAGTAAAGCCTGGTCACAACGTAAGGCAGAGAAGCATAAAGTAAAGCCTGGTCACAACGTAAGACAGAGAAGCATAAAGTAAAGCCTGGTCACAACGTAAGACAGAGAAGCATAAAGTAAAGCCTGGTCACAACGTAAGACAGAGAAGCATAAAGTAAAGCCTGGTCACAACGTAAGGCAGAGAAGCATAAAGTAAAGCCTGGTCACAACGTAAGACAGAGAAGCATAAAGTAAAGCCTGGTCACAACGTAAGGCAAAGAAGCATAAAGTAAAGCCTGGTCACAACTATTCAAAAATGGCAGATCTACAAGCACTGTATAGGTCTGCTATTTTTGAAAGATTGTGGAAATGTTTGAATATAATTGTAGTATTTCACAGTAGAATATTTTCAACTCAAATCTTTGCTTCTGGGGGGGGGGGGGGGGGGGTCCCTGGAACAATCGGTCGGCGGCCAATTACATATATTTTTGGGGGTACTTGACATGAAAATGTTTGAGAACGACTAATGAAACATGAGGGTTTTCACTGATAAACTGATGAAACATGAGGGTTTTCACTGATAAACTGATGAAACATGAGGGTTTTCACTGATAAACTGATGAAACATGAGGGTTTTCACTGATAAACTGATGAAACATGAGGGTTTTCACTGATAAACTGATGAAACATGAGGGTTTTCACTGATAAACTGATGAAACATGAGGGTTTTCACTGATAAACTGATGAAACATGAGGGTTTTCACTGATAAACTGATGAAACATGAGGGTTTTCACTGATAAACTGATGAAACATGAGGGTTTTCACTGATAAACTGATGAAACATGAGGGTTTTCACTGATAAACTGATGAAACATGAGGGTTTTCACTGATAAACTGATGAAACATGAGGGTTTTCACTGATAAACTGATGAAACATGAGGGTTTCAGAAAACTGTCATGATGTAGAAGACATTTAGTAGAATGTAGCTCAGCTCTAAATGGGTTAATACTTCACTGAGCGAGGTACCCCAGGGGTCCACACTCGGACCCCTCCTATACTCATTCCCCTCTGCAGTGAAAACAGCAGATCTACAAGACCGCAGCACGCTGCACTGCCACGCGGTGTGAGCTTGTAGATCTACCATGTATGTTCAGCCCAATGCTCTCCTGATTTGAGGTTCTCGAGGTCGATATAAATGGTTTCTTCACCGCAAAACAAAAACAAAAGGAAAGTTGAGACTTTTCCAACTTCAGGGGGTATGCGTGTGACATCATCGTACCTGGAAGTTATGCGGGAACGCCTACTGAGTGGCAAAAAACTACTTCCTGGCCTCGACAGCCCCGTTCATTAACACAGAAAAGGCCTGTCCGGTTGTATTAACCCATTCTGAACGGGAACCCATTTTGGTGTCGGCATCATGTTATGCTTTAGCTATTTAAAAATAGCAGACCTACAAGCTCATAGCGCGCCACCGAGTGGCGCGCTACGAGCTTGTAGGTCTGCTATTTTTGAAAAATCGAAGAACGACTGACATTTTTTATAGAATCTGATCTCAGGTCAGAATGGGTTAAACAACGTTAAACTCACCAACATTGCAGCTGTACGAAAAGCTTTAGTTTTTGTTTCATAATAAAATCCACCATAGAAACGTTATGAGCTAATACTTTCTGTCAAGAAATGTCCTGCATTTGATCATTTTTCTAAGGGTCAGAGTTTGTAAGTGCTTGTTTTCAACAACACAACATGTTGCTGCCTCCTGCATGATGTGACATTTAGAAGCAGGTGGTACGGCAGGACGGTTGAGTGATTTACAACGAGCGCTTCCAAACTCCAACAGGGCGTGGTGGGGGGGGGGGGGGGGGAAGTAGATGAGGGGGGCGTGTCCTAGATGAGGGGGGGCGTGTCCTAGATGAGGGGGGGCGTGTCCTAGATGGGAAAATCATCGCTGTGCATAATCTCTATCGCTAGACAACAAAGAAGAACAAAGTGAAAGCTATGGGAAGCTTAGAGAAGTGTTCTGTCGTACAATATGGATAAAGTGCATTAGAGGACTTGTCCCAGCCCATCTACACACACACACACACACACACACACACACACACACACACACACACACACACACACACACACACACACACACACACACACACACACACACACACACACACACACACACACACAGAGCAGTCCCTCTGGCTGTAACTCAGGTATGAATGGTTGGGTCACAAAGCTATCTTTTCTTTTCTTTAAGGTAAAGTGAGTTGAGTTTCATAGCCTGGTGTTTTTAACAATGAGGTGTAGCCTTACGCCTTCTGACTGTTCATAACCCTATCCACCCTCTGTCTGTCTGTCTGTCTGTCTGTCTGTCTGTCTGTCTGTTACTATACACCCTCTAACTGTCTGTCTGTCTGTCTGTCTGTCTGTTACTATCCACCCTCTCACTGTCTGTCTGTCTGTCTGTCTGTCTGTCTGTCTGTCTGTCTGTCTGTTACTATCCACCCTCTAACTGTCTGTCTGTCTGTCTGTCTGTCTGTCTGTCTGTCTGTCTGTTACTATCCACCCTCTCACTGTCTGTCTGTCTGTCTGTCTGTCTGTCTGTCTGTCTGTTACTATCCACCCTCTCACTGTCTGTCTGTCTGTCTGTCTCTGTCTGTCTGCTGCTGCTTAGGG
>NC_139697.1:105739239-105746739 GCF_964188405.1 Protomyctophum parallelum | reverse complement strand
GTAAGAGATATATGCCTAAAATCATATTTACAAAATGTTTCAAATGGAAAAAAAAAAACAGAGATGATTTCAACCGAATATTTAGACAAAGTCATGCAAGGGGAACTTTCTCTGGACTCCATGGGCTAAGAAAATAAAAGTTGAAATTTCTAATTCGGTCAGAACGGCTGCTCAGACTTCCTAGTGTTAAACGGCAGCAGAGTGATCTGCTGCCTCAGAGCACAGGGATCTCTCCTTTAAACAGCAGAGTGATCTGCTGCCTCAGAGCACAGGGGATCTCTCCTTTAAACAGCAGAGTGATCTGCTGCCTCAGAGCACAGGGATCTCTCCTTTAAACAGCAGAGTGATCTGCTGCCTCAGAGCACAGGATCTCTCCTTTAAACAGCAGAGTGATCTGCTGCCTCAGAGCACAGGGATCTCTCCTTTAAACAGCAGAGTGATCTGCTGCCTCAGAGCCCAGGGATCTCTCCTTTAAACAGCAGAGTGATCTGCTGCCTCAGAGCACAGGGATCTCTCCTTTAAACAGCAGAGTGATCTGCTGCCTCAGAGCACAGGGATCTCTCCTTTAAACAGCAGAGTGATCTGCTGCCTCAGAGCACAGGGATCTCTCCTTTAAACAGCAGAGTGATCTGCTGCCTCAGAGCACAGGGATCTCTCCTTTAAACAGCAGCAGAGTGATCTGCTGCCTCAGAGCACAGGGATCTCTCTTTAAACAGCAGCAGAGTGATCTGCTGCCTCAGAGCACAAGGATCTACAAACTGTAGCCTGATTTGTTGTTGTTCTTGTTGTTGTGTGGTTGGCACTGATCTACAAGCTCACAACGTTGTATCTGCGGTGGACAAACGCGGCACGCCGGCCATGTATAGATCTGGCATGAACTTGAAAAACGAGATGCGACAAGTTCACACAGCTCTGTGTTTATGACAGGAAGACAGGAGCTGCCAAAACAGCCCAGTAGGATAACACATGGAATAATAGTATTAAAACAGCCTAATGCCATGTAGGATAACACATGGAATATTAGTATTAAAACAGTCTAATGCCATGTAGGATAACACATGGAATAATAGTATTAAAACAGTCTAATGCCATGTAGGATAACACATGGAATATTAGTATTAAAACAGCCTAACGCCATGTAGGATAACACATGGAATATTAATATTAAAACAGCCTAATGCCATGTAGGATAACACATGGAATAATAGTATTAAAACAGTCTAATGCCATGTAGGATAACACATGGAATATTAGTATTAAAACAGCCTAACGCCATGTAGGATAACACATGGAATATTAGTATTAAAACAGCCTAATGCCATGTAGGATAACACATGGAATAATAGTATTAAAACAGCCTAATGCCATGTAGGATAACACATGGAATAATAGTATTAAAACAGCCTAATGCCATGTAGGATAACACATGGAATATTAGTATTAAAACAGCCTAATGCCATGTAGGATAACACATGGAATATTAATATTAAAACAGCCTAATGCCATGTAGGATAACACATGGAATATTAGTATTAAAACAGTCTAATGCCATGTAGGATAACACATGGAATATTAGTATTAAAACAGCCTAATGCCATGTAGGATAACACATGGAATATTAGTATTAAAACAGCCTAACGCCATGTAGGATAACACATGGAATATTAGTATTAAAACAGTCTAATGCCATGTAGGATAACACATGGAATATTAGTATTAAAACAGCCTAATGCCATGTAGGATAACACATGGAATATTAGTATTAAAACAGTCTAATGCCATGTGGGATAACACATGGAATAATAGTATTAAAACAGCCTAATGCCATGTGGGATAACACATGGAATATTAGTATTAAAACAGCCTAATGCCATGTGGAATAACACATGGAATAATAGTATTAAAACAGCCTAACGCCATGTAGGATAACACATGGAATAATAGTATTAAAACAGCCTAATGCCATGTAGGATAACACATGGAATAATAGTATTAAAACAGCCTAACGCCATGTAGGATAACACATGGAATAATAGTATTAAAACAGTCTAATGCCATGTAGGATAACACATGGAATAATAGTATTAAAACAGCCTAATGCCATGTAGGATAACACATGGAATATTAGTATTAAAACAGTCTAATGCCATGTAGGATAACACATGGAATATTAGTATTAAAACAGCCTAATGCCATGTAGGATAACACATGGAATATTAGTATTAAAACAGCCTAATGCCATGTAGGATAACACATGGAATATTAGTATTAAAACAGTCTAATGCCATGTAGGATAACACATGGAATAATAGTATTAAAACAGCCTAATGCCATGTAGGATAACACATGGAATATTAGTATTAAAACAGTCTAATGCCATGTAGGATAACACATGGAATAATAGTATTAAAACAGCCTAATGCCATGTAGGATAACACATGGAATATTAGTATTAAAACAGTCTAATGCCATGTGGGATAACACATGGAATAATAGTATTAAAACAGCCTAATGCCATGTGGGATAACACATGGAATATTAGTATTAAAACAGCCTAATGCCATGTGGAATAACACATGGAATAATAGTATTAAAACAGCCTAACGCCATGTAGGATAACACATGGAATAATAGTATTAAAACAGCCTAATGCCATGTAGGATAACACATGGAATAATAGTATTAAAACAGCCTAACGCCATGTAGGATAACACATGGAATAATAGTATTAAAACAGTCTAATGCCATGTAGGATAACACATGGAATAATAGTATTAAAACAGTCTAATGCCATGTGGGATAACACATGGAATAATAGTATTAAAACAGCCTAATGCCATGTAGGATAACACATGGAATAATAGTATTAAAACAGCCTAATGCCATGTAGGATAACACATGGAATAATAGTATTAAAACAGCCTAACGCCATGTAGGATAACACATGGAATAATAGTATTAAAACAGCCTAATGCCATGTAGGATAACACATGGAATATTAATATTAAAACAGCCTAATGCCATGTAGGATAACACATGGAATATTAGTATTAAAACAGCCTAATGCCATGTAGGATAACACATGGAATAATAGTATTAAAACAGCCTAACGCCATGTAGGATAACACATGGAATAATAGTATTAAAACAGCCTAATGCCATGTAGGATAACACATGGAATAATAGTATTAAAACAGTCTAATGCCATGTAGGATAACACATGGAATATTAGTATTAAAACAGCCTAATGCCATGTGGGATAACACATGGAATATTAGTATTAAAACAGCCTAATGCCATGTAGGATAACACATGGAATAATAGTATTAAAACAGCCTAATGCCATGTAGGATAACACATGGAATAATAGTATTAAAACAGCCTAATGCCATGTAGGATAACACATGGAATATTAGTATTAAAACAGCCTAATGCCATGTAGGATAACACATGGAATAATAGTATTAAAACAGCCTAATGCCATGTAGGATAACACATGGAATATTAATATTAAAACAGTCTAATGCCATGTAGGATAACACATGGAATAATAGTATTAAAACAGCCTAATGCCATGTAGGATAACACATGGAATAATAGTATTAAAACAGTCTAATGCCATGTATGATAACACATGGAATATTAATATTAAAACAGTCTAATGCCATGTAGGATAACACATGGAATATTAATATTAAAACAGTCTAATGCCATGTAGGATAACACATGGAATATTAGTATTAAAACAGCCTAATGCCATGTAGGATAACACATGGAATAATAGTATTAAAACAGCCTAATGCCATGTAGGATAACACATGGAATATTAGTATTAAAACAGCCTAATGCCATGTAGGATAACACATGGAATAATAGTATTAAAACAGCCTAATGCCATGTAGGATAACACATGGAATATTAGTATTAAAACAGCCTAATGCCATGTAGGATAACACATGGAATAATAGTATTAAAACAGCCTAATGCCATGTAGGATAACACATGGAATATTAGTATTAAAACAGCCTAATGCCATGTAGGATAACACATGGAATATTAATATTAAAACAGCCTAATGCCATGTAGGATAACACATGGAATATTAGTATTAAAACAGCCTAATGCCATGTAGGATAACACATGGAATAATAGTATTAAAACAGCCTAATGCCATGTAGGATAACACATGGAATATTAGTATTAAAACAGCCTAACGCCATGTAGGATAACACATGGAATAATAGTATTAAAACAGTCTAATGCCATGTAGGATAACACATGGAATAATAGTATTAAAACAGCCTAATGCCATGTAGGATAACACATGGAATAATAGTATTAAAACAGCCTAATGCCATGTAGGATAACACATGGAATATTAGTATTAAAACAGCCTAATGCCATGTAGGATAACACATGGAATAATAGTATTAAAACAGCCTAATGCCATGTAGGATAACACATGGAATATTAATATTAAAACAGCCTAACGCCATGTAGGATAACACATGGAATAATAGTATTAAAACAGCCTAATGCCATGTAGGATAACACATGGAATAATAGTATTAAAACAGCCTAACGCCATGTAGGATAACACATGGAATAATAGTATTAAAACAGCCTAATGCCATGTAGGATAACACATGGAATAATAGTATTAAAACAGTCTAATGCCATGTAGGATAACACATGGAATATTAGTATTAAAACAGCCTAATGCCATGTAGGATAACACATGGAATAATAGTATTAAAACAGCCTAATGCCATGTAGGATAACACATGGAATAATAGTATTAAAACAGCCTAACGCCATGTAGGATAACACATGGAATAATAGTATTAAAACAGCCTAATGCCATGTAGGATAACACATGGAATAATAGTATTAAAACAGTCTAATGCCATGTAGGATAACACATGGAATAATAGTATTAAAACAGCCTAATGCCATGTAGGATAACACATGGAATATTAGTATTAAAACAGCCTAATGCCATGTAGGATAACACATGGAATAATAGTATTAAAACAGCCTAATGCCATGTAGGATAACACATGGAATATTAGTATTAAAACAGCCTAATGCCATGTAGGATAACACATGGAATAATAGTATTAAAACAGCCTAATGCCATGTAGGATAACACATGGAATATTAATATTAAAACAGTCTAATGCCATGTAGGATAACACATGGAATAATAGTATTAAAACAGCCTAATGCCATGTAGGATAACACATGGAATAATAGTATTAAAACAGCCTAACGCCATGTAGGATAACACATGGAATAATAGTATTAAAACAGCCTAATGCCATGTAGGATAACACATGGAATAATAGTATTAAAACAGCCTAACGCCATGTAGGATAACACATGGAATAATAGTATTAAAACAGCCTAATGCCATGTAGGATAACACATGGAATAATAGTATTAAAACAGCCTAATGCCATGTAGGATAACACATGGAATAATAGTATTAAAACAGCCTAATGCCATGTAGGATAACACATGGAATAATAGTATTAAAACAGTCTAACGCCATGTAGGATAACACATGGAATAATAGTATTAAAACAGTCTAACGCCATGTAGGATAACACATGGAATATTAGTATTAAAACAGCCTAATGCCATGTAGGATAACACATGGAATAATAATATTAAAACAGCCTAATGCCATGTAGGATAACACATGGAATATTAGTATTAAAACAGCCTAATGCCATGTAGGATAACACATGGAATATTAGTATTAAAACAGTCTAATGCCATGTAGGATAACACATGGAATATTAGTATTAAAACAGCCTAATGCCATGTAGGATAACACATGGAATATTAATACTAAAACAGCCTAATGCCATGTAGGATAACACATGGAATATTAGTATTAAAACAGCCTAATGCCATGTAGGATAACACATGGAATATTAATACTAAAACAGCCTAATGCCATGTAGGATAACACATGGAATAATAGTATTAAAACAGTCTAATGCCATGTAGGATAACACATGGAATAATAGTATTAAAACAGCCCTAATGCCATGTAGGATAACACATGGAATAATAGTATTAAAACAGCCTAATGCCATGTAGGATAACACATGGAATAATAGTATTAAAACAGTCTAATGCCATGTGGGATAATACATGGAATAATAGTATTAAAACAGCCTAATGCCATGTGGGATAACACATGGAATAATAGTATTAAAACAGCCTAATGCCATGTGGGATAACACATGGAATAATAGTATTAAAACAGCCCTAATGCCATGTAGGATAACACATGGAATATTAGTATTAAAACAGCCTAATGCCATGTAGGATAACACATGGAATAATAGTATTAAAACAGTCTAATGCCATGTGGGATAATACATGGAATAATAGTATTAAAACAGCCTAATGCCATGTGGGATAACACATGGAATAATAGTATTAAAACAGCCTAATGCCATGTAGGATAACACATGGAATATTAGTATTAAAACAGCCTAATGCCATGTAGGATAACACATGGAATATTAGTATTAAAACAGCCTAATGCCATGTAGGATAACACATGGAATAATAGTATTAAAACAGTCTAATGCCATGTAGGATAACACATGGAATATTAGTATTAAAACAGCCTAATGCCATGTAGGATAACACATGGAATAATAGTATTAAAACAGTCTAATGCCATGTAGGATAACACATGGAATAATAGTATTAAAACAGCCCTAATGCCATGTAGGATAACACATGGAATATTAGTATTAAAACAGTCTAATGCCATGTAGGATAACACATGGAATAATAGTATTAAAACAGCCTAATGCCATGTAGGATAACACATGGAATAATAGTATTAAAACAGCCTAATGCCATGTGGGATAACACATGGAATAATAGTATTAAAACAGTCTAATGCCATGTAGGATAACACATGGAATAATAGTATTAAAACAGCCTAATGCCATGTAGGATAACACATGGAATATTAATATTAAAACAGCCTAATGCCATGTAGGATAACACATGGAATAATAGTATTAAAACAGTCTAATGCCATGTAGGATAACACATGGAATATTAGTATTAAAACAGCCTAATGCCATGTAGGATAACACATGGAATATTAATATTAAAACAGCCTAATGCCATGTAGGATAACACATGGAATAATAGTATTAAAACAGCCTAATGCCATGTAGGATAACACATGGAATATTAATATTAAAACAGCCTAATGCCATGTAGGATAACACATGGAATATTAATATTAAAACAGTCTAATGCCATGTAGGATAACACATGGAATATTAATATTAAAACAGCCTAATGCCATGTAGGATAACACATGGAATAATAGTATTAAAACAGCCTAATGCCATGTAGGATAACACATGGAATAATAGTATTAAAACAGCCTAATGCCATGTAGGATAACACATGGAATATTAGTATTAAAACAGCCTAATGCCATGTAGGATAACA
>NC_139697.1:105719239-105734239 GCF_964188405.1 Protomyctophum parallelum | reverse complement strand
ATATGGGCGGGCTTTGGTACAGTGACTTTCAATGCTTGAGACCATTGACTGACAGTAGCTCTGACCAATTGCGTCAAAGAGAAAATGTTTCAACCCGCCCCCCTGGAAATGAAATCCAAGCTGAGCCTCCCCAGACTAATATCCCACGGTCCGTGCGATATTAGTCTGGTTTATTAACCAGGCTAGTTAGCATCGTGTTATGCTTTAGCCATTGAAAAATAGCAGATCTACAAGCTCGTAGCGCGCCACGAGTGGCGCGATACGAGCTTGTAGATCTGCTGTTTTTGAAAAATTGAAGAACGACTGACATATAGAAACATAGCTTTTTCAGAAAACTGTCGGGATGTAGAAGACATTTTTTAGAATCTGATCTCAGGTCAGAATGGGTTATTAAACTGTATTATACTGTAAACTGTATTAACGTTAGTATTATCGTTTGTTATTTATCTGGCCTGTAAACTGTATTATAAACTGTATTATTCTGTAAACTGTATTAACGTTAGTATTATCGTTTGTTATTTATCTGATCTGTAAACTGTATTATAAACTGTATTATTCTGTAAACTGTATTAACTTTAGTATTATCGTTTGTTATTTATCTGATCTGTAAACCGTATTATAAACTGTATTATTCTGTAAACTGTATTAACGTTAGTATTATCGTTTGTTATTCATCTGGCCTGTAAACTGTATTATAAACTGTATTATTCTGTAAACTGTATTAACGTTAGTATTATCGTTTGTTATTTATCTGGCCTGTATAAACTCTGCTGCAGAGACAGAATGCACAGTGTCTGGTCTCGTGCTTTTAGTTTTAGTCAGGTTTCCGACAGGACAAACAGTCATATGTCAACGAGACAATTACATTACATTAAATTAAATGAAGACGAACGTCGACAGAGGAAATATCCGCAGGCTTTCAGTAAACACTTGTTCTCTCTGTCTCTCTCTCTCTCTCTGTCTCTGTCTCTCTCTGTGTACACACTACCGCTAGTTTTAAAGGGATTGTGACATTAAAAAAAAGGTTTTGGAATTGTTCTTATTTTTCTTTTAGGTTTTCTAATCTCAATTGCACCCAAAAAACATGAACTTTTAACATGCAGTAGATTTTCTGTGATCTGGGGTTTTCTGGCTCAAACAGGTGCTCTGATTTGCCGGCAGTAAGTGACATCAGTTACTGCAAATCCCATATATGTCAATGGGATTTGCCAGCAGATGTCACTGTTTTCACTGTGTTGCCTGTTTTCATTGTAGCTCAAAAGGCTTCCAAACCCCAAAGAAAACTTCAGACCACAGAAAATCCACTGAATGTTCAAAGTTCAGGTTTTTTTGGGTGTAATTGAGGTCATAAAACCTAAAAGAAAAAAGAAAAAGAAAAAGAAATGAAAATGAATGTCATAAAACCTTTAATGTGAAACAGAGAAATGGACCTACATACACACACTACCGCTAGTTTTAACCCATTCTGACCTGAGATCAGATTCTAAAAAATGTCTGTTTGAAAATGACAGTTTTCTGCAAAAAGCTATGTTTCTATGTCAGTCGTTCTTCAATTTTTTTCAAAAATAGCAGACCTATACAAGCTCATAGCGCGCCACTCGGTGGCGCGCTATGAGCTTGTAGATCTGCTATTTTTCAATAGCTATAAAGCACGACATGATGCTATAACACCAAAATGGGTTAATGTGAAACAGAGAAACGGACCTTGTACACACACACACACTACAGCTATAGGTTTAATGTGAAAGCACACATCTCCCTCTCTGTGCGATGAGACGGATCAGCCCTTCCTCTTCAGAGAAAAGAAGCCTTTGAACAGCAGCGTGGTGTCAAACCAACGCCTCTGCCCGCACGTTGAACGAGCTATTTATACCCTTCAGAACAGTGTGTGGGCGAGGGAGAGAGAGAGAGAGAGAGAGAGAGAGACGGAGTCTCTCTCACTTCACACCATGCAGGCCCGTCTCTATAGTGTAGACACTATAGACAGACACAGAGAGAGAAAGAATAGCTGTTTAAGAAAGACAGAATTATCTTCCATTTATTTAATTCCTCCTAATATTTGGTCTATATTTAGACACACTAGCTGGCCCGTTCTCTGTCTGTAATGTTCTGGCGTGCCTTGTATGAAACTCTGACATGTTTATAATAATATGTTCTTCTGTCCATCAGTGTTGATTTCGTCGACTAAAACTAAGACGAAAAGATGTTCGTCGACTACCTTTTTCCACCGACGAAAACTAAATGAAACTAAATTAAAACTATGCTATGGTGACTAAATATACTGACAATTTCGTCAACAGATAAAAACTAGACTAAAATGTTAGGAAGGGACTAGTGGACAACAGATCCAGTATAAGTCATTTTACACTTGGTTGCATGCTGGAAATAGCCGATCTACAAGCTCACAACGCGTCACGTTGCGCGACGCGTTGTGAGCTTGTAGATCGGCTATTTTCAGCAAGTGTAAAAACAGTCATTACGACGGCATCAAGGCCCACCAAAACACATTTTAGTCGACTAAATCCACTGTAGATTTAGTCGACTAAAATCTTATGACATTTAGTCGACTAAAACTAGACTAAACACTAGAACATTCCGGGTGACTAAAATGTGACTAAAACTAAGTGAAAACTATTCAAAAGACAAAGACTAAAACTAAAATTTGATGCCAAAAGCAACACTGATGTCCATCTCTAATCGTCTCCTCTGACGATGACGATGATGGCGTTTGCAGAGAAAATAGTTCCGTTCACTCCGTTAGCCCCGTTGACCCATTCTGAACGGGAACCCATTTTGGTGTTAAGCATCATGTTATGCTTGCCTTTAGCTATTGAAAAATAGCAGATCTACAAGCTCATAGCGCGCCACCGAGTGGCGCGCTATGAGCTTGTAGGTCTGCTATTTTTGAAAAATCGAAGAACGACTGACATTTTTTAGAATCTGATCTCAGGTCAGAATGGGTTATAATCAGACCCAGTGTGTGTCCAGTGGAAAACCTCGTATGAATCTGATCTCAGGTCAGAATGGGTTATAATCAGACCCAGTGTGTGTGTCCAGTGGAAAACCTCGTATGAATCTGATCTCAGGTCAGAATGGGGTTATAATCAGACCAGTGTGTGTCCAGTGGAAAACCTCGTATATGAATCTGATCTCAGGTCAGAATGGGGTAACCTACAGTAGAGTGTACAGTGCGATGTGACAACATCAAAGAGCATGACTCATCTTTATCTGCGTACTGTACGTACAGTACGTCAAACTGGCCTGCGTGGACAGCTTGTACAGTAGATGGGCTACTGTACGTAGGCATGTTCCACTACATTATTTATTACTAAACAGCATCTATGTTCATATTATTGTGAGGCAGCGCTGAGGTACTGTTGGAGCATCTCTAGGTAGGACTGTAGGCCTCGAGGAGAGTCGGACATTAGAGATTAACCCATTCTGAACGGGAACCCATTTTGGTGTCGGCATCATGTTGTGCTTTAGCTATTGAAAAACAGCAGATCTACAAGCTCATATCGCGCCACCGAGTGGCGCGCTACGAGCTTGTAGGTCTGCTGTTTTTGAAAAATCGAAGAACGACTGACATTTTTTTAGAATCTGATCTCAGGTCAGAATGGGTTAAAGCAGCAAGATAATCCCACGACTGTGCGCCTGCCTGTCTGTCTGTCTGCCTGTCTGCCTGTCTGCCTGTCTGTCTGTCCGCCTGCCTGTCTGTCTGTCCGCCTGCCTGTCTGTCCTCTCTGCCCTCTCCGCTGCCGATAGTGTGGGGGAGGAACCAAGGCCTCTCCCATTGGACCGGGTGACACATTAGACACAACACATGGAATAGAGATGAATCACCGGCTGTGGGGGTCCATTGGGCCACGCGGGCCGTGGCCCGGTCTGTTATGAGATGGCCCAGTCTGTTTAGAGATGGCCCGGTCTGTTATGAGATGGCCCAGTCTGTTTAGAGATGGCCCAGTCGGTTTAGAGATGGCCCAGTCTGTTTAGAGATGGCCCAGTCTGTTTAGAGATGGCCCAGTCGGTTTAGAGATGGCCCAGTCTGTTTAGAGATGGCCCAGTCGGTTTAGAGATGGCCCAGTCTGTTTAGAGATGGCCCAGTCTGTTTAGAGATGGCCCGGTCTGTTATGAGATGGCCCAGTCTGTTTAGAGATGGCCCAGTCTAACTTTTGAGGAGAAAAGATAGCCTACTTTGGCAGCCCTTGTGCATGCAAATGTCTAGTATGTCTTTAACAGCAAACCACAGCATGCAAGCCTTTGTTTTAAATGGTCCCCCAAACCGTTCACACTTCACACCTATCGGCCGGGGATGCGCTATCCCCCCCCCCCCCCCCCCCCTCCTGAGATAAACAACATCTCAAGACACAAAATGTAACCGATGATGTTTTAGAGCCGACCAGCTGTAGAGAGAATCTCAACCTTTTTGAGAGCGTTCATGTTTCCGGAAGATGTTTCTAAAAGGTGTATTCTATCGCTATATAGTTCTGGTCACTTCGAATACTCTTTCATCTTAAAAAAAATAACTAATGACCGAAAATAGCCGATCTACAAGCTCACAACACGTCGCAAGCATAGGCTTCTTTCTGTGGGAGTCCAAATGAGTGAAGTCAGTCGAGGCGACATCTGGGCCCTTAAACGCCCAGCAGGAGGGAGAGAAGGTGCCGAATGTCACCAAAACACTAATTACCCCCCCCCCCTCCCCCCCTCTGCGGACCACACCCACCCCGGGGGCAAAACCCTGAACACGACAACAAAGCAACTCCCCGCAGAGCCACATTTTCCCATAGGAGGGGAGGACGACAAGAAGAGTCAATATTTGTAAAGAGCTGCAGCGCCAACAAAAACATCCTTGACGGGTACATGTGGAAGGCCTGTGTGTGTGTGTGTGTGTGTGTGTGTGTGTGTGTGTGTGTGTGTGTGTGTGTGTGTGTGTGTGTGTGTGTGTGTGTGTGTGTGTGTGTGTGTGTGTGTGTGTGTGTGTGTGTGTGTGTGTGTGCGTGCGTGCGTGCGTGTGTGCGTGCGTGCGTGTGTGTGTGTGTGTGTGTGTAGATGGGCTGGGACAAGTCCTCTAATGCACTCTAACCCATTTTGCGCGGGAACCCATTTTGGTGTTGTTAGCATCATGTTATGCTTTAGCTATTGAAAAACAGCAGATCTACAAGCTCATAGCGCGCCACCGAGTGGCGCGCTATGAGCTTGTAGGTCTGCTATTTTTGGAAAAATTGAAGAACGACTGACATAGAAACATGGCTTTTTCAGAAAACTGTCATGGAGGTGGATCCAGTTACCTTCACAACATCCACATGCAGCTACTGTTTACTACAGCTGAAACTGGACCTCTCTACGCCACTGTGGACTGACCCAGTACCATGTTTAAACTAACTGGACCTCTACGCCACTGTGGACTGACTCAGTACCATGTTTAAACTAACTGGACCTCTACGCCACTGTGGACTGACCCAGTACCATGTTTAAACTAACTGGACCTCTACTCCACTGTGGACTGACCCATTACCATGTTTAAACTAACTGGACCTCTCTACTCCACTGTGGACTGACCCAGTACCATGTTTAAACTAACTGGACCTCTACTCCACTGTGGACTGACCCAGTACCATGTTTAAACTAACTGGACCTCTACTCCACTGTGGACTGACCCAGTACCATGTTTAAACTAACTGGACCTCTACTCCACTGTGGACTGACCCAGTACCATGTTTAAACTAACTGGACCTCTACTCCACTGTGGACTGACCCAGTACCATGTTTAAACTAACTGGACCTCTCTACTCCACTGTGGACTGACCCAGTACCATGTTTAAACTAACTGGACCTCTACTCCACTGTGGACTAACCCAGTACCATGTTTAAACTAACTGGACCTCTACTCCACTGTGGACTGACCCAGTACCATGTTTAAACTAACTGGACCTCTACTCCACTGTGGACTGACCCAGTACCATGTTTAAACTAACTGGACCTCTACTCCACTGTGGACTGACCCAGTACCATGTTTAAACTAACTGGACCTCTCTACTCCACTGTGGACTGACCCAGTACCATGTTTAAACTAACTGGACCTCTCTACTCCACTGTGGACTGACCCAGTACCATGTTTAAACTAACTGGACCTCTCTACTCCACTGTGGACTGACCCAGTACCATGTTTAAACTAACTGGACCTCTACTCCACTGTGGACTGACCCAGTACCATGTTTAAACTAACTGGACCTCTCTACTCCACTGTGGACTGACCCAGTACCATGTTTAAACTAACTGGACCTCTACTCCACTGTGGACTGACCCAGTACCATGTTTAAACTAACTGGACCTCTACTCCACTGTGGACTGACCCAGTACCATGTTTAAACTAACTGGACCTCTCTACTCCACTGTGGACTGACCCAGTACCATGTTTAAACTAACTGGACCTCTACTCCACTGTGGACTGACCCAGTACCATGTTTAAACTAACTGGACCTCTCTACTCCACTGTGGACTGACCCAGTACCATGTTTAAACTAACTGGACCTCTCTACTCCACTGTGGACTGACCCAGTACCATGTTTAAACTAACTGGACCTCTCTACTCCACTGTGGACTGACCCAGTACCATGTTTAAACTAACTGGACCTCTACTCCACTGTGGACTGACCCAGTACCATGTTTAAACTAACTGGACCTCTCTACTCCACTGTGGACTGACCCAGTACCATGTTTAAACTAACTGGACCTCTACTCCACTGTGGACTGACCCAGTACCATGTTTAAACTAACTGGACCTCTACTCCACTGTGGACTGACCCAGTACCATGTTTAAACTAACTGGACCTCTACTCCACTGTGGACTAACCCAGTACCATGTTTAAACTAACTGGACCTCTACTCCACTGTGGACTGACCCAGTACCATGTTTAAACTAACTGGACCTCTACTCCACTGTGGACTGACCCAGTACCATGTTTAAACTAACTGGACCTCTACTCCACTGTGGACTGACCCAGTACCATGTTTAAACTAACTGGACCTCTACTCCACTGTGGACTAACCCAGTACCATGTTTAAACTAACTGGACCTCTACTCCACTGTGGACTGACCCAGTACCATGTTTAAACTAACTGGACCTCTACTCCACTGTGGACTGACTCAGTACCATGTTTAAACTAACTGGACCTCTACTCCACTGTGGACTGACCCAGTACCATGTTTAAACTAACTGGACCTCTCTACTCCACTGTGGACTGACCCAGTACCATGTTTAAACTAACTGGACCTCTCTACTCCACTGTGGACTGACCCAGTACCATGTTTAAACTAACTGGACCTCTCTACTCCACTGTGGACTGACCCAGTACCATGTTTAAACTAACTGGACCTCTACTCCACTGTGGACTGACCCAGTACCATGTTTAAACTAACTGGACCTCTCTACTCCACTGTGGACTGACCCAGTACCATGTTTAAACTAACTGGACCTCTACTCCACTGTGGACTGACCCAGTACCATGTTTAAACTAACTGGACCTCTCTACTCCACTGTGGACTGACCCAGTACCATGTTTAAACTAACTGGACCTCTCTACTCCACTGTGGACTGACCCAGTACCATGTTTAAACTAACTGGACCTCTCTACTCCACTGTGGACTGACCCAGTACCATGTTTAAACTAACTGGACCTCTCTACTCCACTGTGGACTAACCCAGTACCATGTTTAAACTAACTGGACCTCTACTCCACTGTGGACTGACCCAGTACCATGTTTAAACTAACTGGACCTCTCTACTCCACTGTGGACTGACCCAGTACCATGTTTAAACTAACTGGACCTCTCTACTCCACTGTGGACTGACCCAGTACCATGTTTAAACTAACTGGACCTCTACTCCACTGTGGACTAACCCAGTACCATGTTTAAACTAACTGGACCTCTCTACACCACTGTGGACTGACCCAGTACCATGTTTAAACTAACTGGACCTCTACTCCACTGTGGACTGACTCAGTACCATGTTTAAACTAACTGGACCTCTCTACTCCACTGTGGACTGACCCAGTACCATGTTTAAACTAACTGGACCTCTACTCCACTGTGGACTGACCCAGTACCATGTTTAAACTAACTGGACCTCTACTCCACTGTGGACTGACCCAGTACCATGTTTAAACTAACTGGACCTCTCTACTCCACTGTGGACTGACCCAGTACCATGTTTAAACTAACTGGACCTCTCTACACCACTGTGGACTGACCCAGTACCATGTTTAAACTAACTGGACCTCTCTACTCCACTGTGGACTAACCCAGTACCATGTTTAAACTAACTGGACCTCTACTCCACTGTGGACTAACCCAGTACCATGTTTAAACTAACTGGACCTCTACTCCACTGTGGACTGACCCAGTACCATGTTTAAACTAACTGGACCTCTACTCCACTGTGGACTGACCCAGTACCATGTTTAAACTAACTGGACCTCTCTACTCCACTGTGGACTGACCCAGTACCATGTTTAAACTAACTGGACCTCTACTCCACTGTGGACTGACCCAGTACCATGTTTAAACTAACTGGACCTCTCTACTCCACTGTGGACTGACCCAGTACCATGTTTAAACTAACTGGACCTCTACTCCACTGTGGACTGACCCAGTACCATGTTTAAACTAACTGGACCTCTCTACTCCACTGTGGACTGACCCAGTACCATGTTTAAACTAACTGGACCTCTCTACTCCACTGTGGACTGACCCAGTACCATGTTTAAACTAACTGGACCTCTGCTCCACTGTGGACTGACCCAGTACCATGTTTAAACTAACTGGACCTCTCTACTCCACTGTGGACTGACCCAGTACCATGTTTAAACTAACTGGACCTCTACTCCACTGTGGACTGACCCAGTACCATGTTTAAACTAACTGGACCTCTACTCCACTGTGGACTAACCCAGTACCATGTTTAAACTAACTGGACCTCTACTCCACTGTGGACTGACCCAGTACCATGTTTAAACTAACTGGACCTCTACTCCACTGTGGACTGACCCAGTACCATGTTTAAACTAACTGGACCTCTCTACTCCACTGTGGACTGACCCAGTACCATGTTTAAACTAACTGGACCTCTACTCCACTGTGGACTGACCCAGTACCATGTTTAAACTAACTGGACCTCTACTCCACTGTGGACTGACCCAGTACCATGTTTAAACTAACTGGACCTCTCTACTCCACTGTGGACTGACTCAGTACCATGTTTAAACTAACTGGACCTCTACTCCACTGTGGACTGACTCAGTACCATGTTTAAACTAACTGGACCTCTACTCCACTGTGGACTGACCCAGTACCATGTTTAAACTAACTGGACCTCTCTACTCCACTGTGGACTGACCCAGTACCATGTTTAAACTAACTGGACCTCTACTCCACTGTGGACTGACCCAGTACCATGTTTAAACTAACTGGACCTCTCTACTCCACTGTGGACTGACCCAGTACCATGTTTAAACTAACTGGACCTCTACTCCACTGTGGACTGACCCAGTACCATGTTTAAACTAACTGGACCTCTACTCCACTGTGGACTGACCCAGTACCATGTTTAAACTAACTGGACCTCTCTACTCCACTGTGGACTGACTCAGTACCATGTTTAAACTAACTGGACCTCTACTCCACTGTGGACTGACCCAGTACCATGTTTAAACTAACTGGACCTCTCTACTCCACTGTGGACTGACCCAGTACCATGTTTAAACTAACTGGACCTCTCTACTCCACTGTGGACTGACCCAGTACCATGTTTAAACTAACTGGACCTCTCTACTCCACTGTGGACTGACCCAGTACCATGTTTAAATAAAGTATTAGAACTAAATGATGTCCTGGACTGCCCCATTCACTACTTAAATAAATGTTTGGGGGCTGAGAAACGATGCAGACATCATCAAACTGTCATGGAGGAACGCCACACTGTAAGTAAGGGATAGTATCTGGGTTTAACCAGCGAGGGGAAGAATCAAGCATTCAAGTGAAGAATAAAGCATTCAACCAAGCCGTGTAATAATGTGTAATAATGTGTAAAATGTGCATCCATTATCATTATTATCATGTATTAAGACTCTCAGTCCTGGGTCGGGTGGTATGAAGTGCATTGCCAACACTCCTCTCTCTCTCCTCATCTTTATATCCTGGCTATAAAGTCCATTAGTGGGAGATGATGATGATGATGATGACAGCTCCCGGGGTCAATAGGTCATGTTGTGTGTGAACCTACAGATGATGAGGAATGAGAGATGAAGAGTGTCTGCTCTGGTAGAGATGCAGAGTGTCTGCTCTGGTAGAGATGCAGAGTGTCTGCTCTGGTAGAGATGAAGAGTGTCTGCTCTGGGAGAGATGCAGAGTGTCTGCTCTGGGAGAGATGCAGAGTGTCTGCTCTGGTAGAGATGAAGAGTGTCTGCTCTGGGAGAGATGCAGAGTGTCTGCTCTGGTAGAGATGCAGAGTGTCTGCTCTGGTAGAGATGCAGAGTGTCTGCTCTGTGAGAGATGCAGAGTGTCTGCTCTGGTAGAGATGCAGAGTGTCTGCTCTGGTAGAGATGAAGAGTGTCTGCTCTGGTAGAGATGCAGAGTGTCTGCTCTGGGAGAGATGCAGAGTGTCTGCTCTGGGAGAGATGCAGAGTGTCTGCTCTGGGAGAGATGCAGAGTGTCTGCTCTGGGAGAGATGCAGAGTGTCTGCTCTGGTAGAGATGCAGAGTGTCTGCTCTGGGAGAGATGCAGAGTGTCTGCTCTGGGAGAGATGCAGAGTGTCTGTTCTGGTAGAGATGAAGAGTGTCTGCTCTGGGAGAGATGCAGAGTGTCTGCTCTGGGAGAGATGCAGAGTGTCTGCTCTGGGAGAGATGCAGAGTGTCTGCTCTGGTAGAGATGCAGAGTGTCTGCAGGCTGCTCTGGGAGAGATGCAGAGTGTCTGCTCTGGGAGAGATGCAGAGTGTCTGCTCTGGGAGAGATGCAGAGTGTCTGCTCTGGGAGAGATGCAGAGTGTCTGCTCTGGTAGAGATGCAGAGTGTCTGCTCTGGTAGAGATGCAGAGTGTCTGCTCTGGTAGAGATGCAGAGTGTCTGCTCTGGTAGAGATGCAGAGTGTCTGCTCTGTGAGAGATGCAGAGTGTCTGCTCTGGTAGAGATGCAGAGTGTCTGCTCTGGTAGAGATGCAGAGTGTCTGCTCTGGTAGAGATGCAGAGTGTCTGCTCTGGTAGAGATGCAGAGTGTCTGCTCTGGTAGAGATGCAGAGTGTCTGCTCTGGTAGAGATGCAGAGTGTCTGCTCTGTGAGAGATGCAGAGTGTCTGCTCTGGTAGAGATGCAGAGTGTCTGCTCTGTGAGAGATGCAGAGTGTCTGCTCTGGTAGAGATGCCCAGGACAGGACTGACTATTCCCACATTTCTTATCCTCATCTTCCCTCTGAGACTCACCTAGTTCTTTATTCCCTCACCTTAAATAGCACCTTCATCCAGGGCACTTTACATAGACATTACATTCACCTACATTCACACACCTTTACATAGACTGTGCATTACATCCACCTACATTCACCCATTCACACACACATTCACACACCTTTACATAGACTGTGCATTACATCCACCTACATTCACCCATTCACCTTCATCCAGGGCGCTTTACATAGACATTACATCCACCCACATTCACACACCTTTACATAGACTGTGCACTACATCCACCTACATTCACCCATTCACACACACATTCACACACCTTTACATAGACTGTGCATTACATCCACCTACATTCACCCATTCACCTTCATCCAGGGCGCTTTACATAGACATTACATCCACCTACATTCACACACCTTTACATAGACTGTGCACTACATCCACCTACATTCACCCATTCACACACACATTCACACACCTTTACATAGACTGTGCACTACATCCACCTACATTCACCCATTCACACACACATTCACACACCTTTACATAGACTGTGCATTACATCCACCTACATTCACCCATTCACACACACATTCACACACCTTTACATAGACTGTGCATTACATCCACCTACATTCACCCATTCACACACACACATTCACCCATATTTACATAGACTGTGCATTACATCCACCTACATTCACCCATTCACACACACACATTCACCCATATTTACATAGACTGTGCATTACATCCACCTACATTCACCCATTCACACACACATTCACCCATATTTACATAGACTGTGCATTACATCCACCTACATTCACCCATTCACACACACATTCACACACCTTTACATAGACTGTGCATTACATCCACCTACATTCACCCATTCACACACACACATTCACCCATATTTACATAGACTGTGCATTACATCCACCTACATTCACCCATTCACACACACACATTCACCCATATTTACATAGACTGTGCATTACATCCACCTACATTCACCCATTCACACACACATTCACCCATATTTACATAGACTGTGCATTACATCCACCTACATTCACCCATTCACACACACATTCACCCATATTTACATAGACTGTGCATTACATCCACCTACATTCACCCATTCACACACACATTCACCCATATTTACATAGACTGTGCATTACATCCACCTACATTCACCCATTCACACACACATTCACCCATATTTACATAGACTGTGCATTACATCCACCTACATTCACCCATTCACACACACATTCACCCATATTTACATAGACTGTGCATTACATCCACCTACATTCACCCATTCACACACACATTCACCCATATTTACATAGACTGTGCATTACATCCACCTACATTCACATGCTGATGAAGTAACAGAGATGCAATCAGGTGGTAATAAATTACTTGCTATTTCTTTGACTGAAAAGTGCAGTTGTGAAACAAGTTTCTAATGAGAGAAAGTCACCACTATCTGAGAGGAATCTGTACTTTGGTGTTGAAGCTACAGTTAGATCATAATATTACCGTTACCCTATGTAAGGATAATGAGGAAGTGAAACAACGTTATTGCACTGCATTACGCTCTAAATACAGACTCTAACGTGCATCCGTTGGACAATAACACATCTGTCCGCCTCAAACAAACCCTTCTTAACGTCACTATAGTTAATATCACAGTATTAGCTGTGTTAACTTCACTAGAGTTAATATCACAGTATTAGCTGTGATAACTTCACTATAGTTAATATCACAGTATTAGCTGTGATAACTTCACTATAGTTAATATCACAGTATTAGCTGTGTTAACTTCACTAGAGTTAATATCACAGTATTAGCTGTGTTAACTTCACTAGAGTTAATATCACAGTATTAGCTGTGATAACTTCACTATAGTTAATATCACAGTATTAGCTGTGTTAACTTCACTAGAGTTCATATCACAGTATTAGCTGTGTTAACTTCACTAGAGTTAATATCACAGTATTAGCTGTGTTAACTTCACTAGAGTTAATATCACAGTATTAGCTGTGTTAACTTCACTAGAGTTCATATCACAGTATTAGCTGTGTTAACTTCACTAGAGTTCATATCACAGTATTAGCTGTGTTAACTTCACTAGAGTTCATATCACAGTATTAGCTGTGTTAACTTCACTAGAGTTAATATCACAGTATTAGCTGTGTTAACTTCACTAGAGTTAATATCACAGTATTAGCTGTGTTAACTTCACTAGAGTTCATATCACAGTATTAGCTGTGTTAACTTCACTAGAGTTAATATCACAGTATTAGCTGTGTTAACTTCACTAGAGTTAATATCACAGTATTAGCTGTGTTAACGTCACTAGAGTTCATATCACAGTATTAGCTGTGTTAACTTCACTAGAGTTCATATCACAGTATTAGCTGTGTTAACTTCACTAGAGTTAATATCACAGTATTAGCTGTGTTAACTTCACTAGAGTTAATATCACAGTATTAGCTGTGTTAACTTCACTAGAGTTCATATCACAGTATTAGCTGTGTTAACTTCACTAGAGTTAATATCACAGTATTAGCTGTGTTAACTTCACTAGAGTTAATATCACAGTATTAGCTGTGTTAACTTCACTAGAGTTAATATCACAGTATTAGCTGTGTTAACTTCACTAGAGTTCATATCACAGTATTAGCTGTGTTAACTTCACTAGAGTTCATATCACAGTATTAGCTGTGATAACTTCACTAGAGTTCATATCACAGTATTAGCTGTGTTAACTTCACTAGAGTTCATATCACAGTATTAGCTGTGATAACTTCACTAGAGTTCATATCACAGTATTAGCTGTGATAACTTCACTAGAGTTAATATCACAGTATTAGCTGTGATAACTTCACTAGAGTTAATATCACAGTATTAGCTGTGTTAACTTCACTAGAGTTCATATCACAGTATTAGCTGTGTTAACTTCACTAGAGTTAATATCACAGTATTAGCTGTGTTAACTTCACTAGAGTTCATATCACAGTATTAGCTGTGTTAACTTCACTAGAGTTCATATCACAGTATTAGCTGTGTTAACTTCACTAGAGTTAATATCACAGTATTAGCTGTGTTAACTTCACTAGAGTTAATATCACAGTATTAGCTGTGTTAACTTCACTAGAGTTCATATCACAGTATTAGCTGTGTTAACTTCACTAGAGTTAATATCACAGTATTAGCTGTGTTAACTTCACTAGAGTTAATATCACAGTATTAGCTGTGTTAACTTCACTAGAGTTAATATCACAGTATTAGCTGTGTTAACTTCACTAGAGTTCATATCACAGTATTAGCTGTGTTAACTTCACTAGAGTTAATATCACAGTATTAGCTGTGATAACTTCACTAGAGTTCATATCACAGTATTAGCTGTGTTAACTTCACTAGAGTTCATATCACAGTATTAGCTGTGATAACTTCACTAGAGTTCATATCACAGTATTAGCTGTGATAACTTCACTAGAGTTAATATCACAGTATTAGC
>NC_139697.1:105709239-105714239 GCF_964188405.1 Protomyctophum parallelum | reverse complement strand
CATACCCCTCCTCACTCAGGTGACCCAGCCGGGAGTGATCAAGTCCGGACTTATGTCCCAGTAGGTACCCTCCATCAGTCCCACTAGGGGAAAAACCAGGGCCACACAATCCGTTGGAGCTACTCCAGAACCACTCTGCCAGGGCTGGGAGGTACACTTCTGGCACATGGATACATCTATATTAGGGCTGTCAATCGATTAAAATATTTAATCTGATTAATCGCATGATTGTCCATAGTTAACTGTGATTAATCGCAAATTAATCGCATATTTCTTATCCGTTCTAAATATACCTTAAATCAGTGGTTTTCAAGATTTTCCTTATCAAGGTCCATTATTTATTCTGCATTTGAGCCACGGAACCACCATTTGATGACATTTAGCCTTCCAGACCCAAACTAAAGATCTGTATTGATGTTTGGCCAATGGTACCATTACGAGAGATAACAGGCCATGTTGATCAAAATAACATGTTTTCAAAGTTTTCTAATTGTGTAGACTTAAATTAACTTAAGTAATGCAGCTGTTTAACAATTATTCAACTCTTCAGTGTAAAATTGCCATGCGTCTCTCAACCATTCTGTCAAACTTCACAGTGCGTTAATCGCGCGTAAAAAAAAGTAGTGCCGTTAAAAGGATTGTGAGTTAACTAGTTAATAGTGCTTTAACTTTGACAGCCCTAGTAAAGATATAAAACAGCCCATACATATATATAGAGGTAAAGATAGCTATCATCCTATAAACGGGCACGCAGCACACAGTCCTCTCTGTAAATATAATAAATCAACAGTTTCTCTGTAATTCACTTTTTGTTAAACAATATTCCAACCGTCTGTTTGGTATTCTTCATGATAGACTTTGTGAATTAGTTGCTTTTTTCCTGTTTTCACTCACACACACACACACACACACACACACACACACACACAGTCTGGGTTGAGACGCAAGCACACACACGCACACGCACACACACACACACAGCCTGGGGAAGGGTTGAGACAAGCACGCACACACACACGCACACAGACACACACACACACACACACACACATAATAATAATACACAGCTATACATGGAGTCTGCTTCGTCACTCCAGTCATTTCACACACAGAGGGGGGGGGGGGGGTTAAGGAGGGGGGGGGGGGGGTAAGGAGGGAATTTGCCTCCAGTGTAGTTGGACTGGTATTACAAGCAGGCGTTGCCAAGATGTTCCCATACCTACACAGTGTGTGTGTGTGTGTGTGTGTGTGTGTGTGTGTGTGTGTGTGTGTGTGTGTGTGACTGTGCGTGTGTGTGTGTGTGTGTGTGTGTGTGTGTGTGTGTGTGTGTGTGTGTGTGTGTGTGTGTGTGTGTGTGTGTGTGTGACTGTGCGTGTGTGTGTGTGTGTGTGTGTGTGTGTGTGTGTGTGTGTGTGTGTGTGTGTGTGTGTGTGTGTGTGTGTGTGTGTGTGTGTGTGTGTGTGTGTGTGTGACTGTGCGTGTGTGTGTGTGTGTGTGTGTGTGTGTGTGTGTGTGTGTGTGTGTGTGTGTGTGTGTGAGGGCCAACATGTCCCCTGAAGTTATGCTAGTAGAGTTATAGAGGAACAGACCTGTGAGGACATTTTGCTCAGAGTAAGATTCAAAAGATTAAGATGTTTTCTTTCTTTTTAGGCTGATGGGGGGGGGGGGGGTAGGATTAGCATTTAGAGGTGAGTGCGTGCATGTGTGCGTGTGTGCATGTGTGTGCATGTTTAAGTGCGTGCGACGCCGTGCGTGTGTGTGTGCATGTGTGTGCATGTTTAAGTGCGTGCGACGCCGTGCGTGTGTGTGTGTGCATGTGTGTGCATGTGTGTGCATGTTTAAGTGCGTGCGACGCCATGCATGTGTGCATGACTGTGTGCATAAGGGACTGCGTGGGAAGATGTATTAACCCATTCTGACCCGAGGACAATTCTACAAATATCTTCTAAATCATGACGGTTTTCTAAAAACCTCATGTTTCTGTCAGTCGTTCCCCAGACCCCCCCCCCTCCCCCCATCTGAAAAAGTGTTATTCCAGGGACCCCCCCATCTGAAAATGTGTTATGCCAGGGACCCCCCTATCTGTGAAATGTGTTATGCCAGGGACCCCCCCCATCTGAAAATGTGTTATGCCAGGGACCCCCCTATCTGTGAAATGTGTTATGCCAGGGACCCCCCCATCTGAAAATGTGTTATTCCAGGGACCCCCCCCATCTGAAAATGTGTTATTCCAGGGACCCCCCCCATCTGAAAATGTGTTATGCCAGGGACCCCCCCCATCTGAAAATGTGTTGTTCCAGGGACCCCCCTATCTGTGAAATGTGTTATGCCAGGGACCCCCCCCATCTGAAAATGTGTTATGCCAGGGACCCCCCCCATCTGAAAATGTGTTATGCCAGGGACCCCCCCCATCTGAAAATGTGTTGTTCCAGGGACCCCCCTATCTGTGAAATGTGTTATGCCAGGGACCCCCCCCATCTGAAAATGTGTTGTTCCAGGGACCCCCCCCATCTGAAAATGTGTTATGCCAGGGACCCCCCCCATCTGAAAATGTGTTATTCCAGGGACCCCCCTATCTGAAAATGTGTTATGCCAGGGACCCCCCCCATCTGAAAATGTGTTATGCCAGGGACCCCCCTCATCTGAAAATGTGTTATGCCAGGGACCCCCCCCATCTGAAAATGTGTTATGCCAGGGACCCCCCCCATCTGAAAATGTGTTATGCCAGGGACCCCCCTCATCTGTGAAATGTGTTATGCCAGGGACCCCCCCCCATCTGAAAATGTGTTATGCCAGGGACCCCCCTATCTGTGAAATGTGTTATGCCAGGGACCCCCTCATCTGAAAATGTGTTATTCCAGGGACCCCCCCTATCTGTGAAATGTGTTATTCCAGGGACCCCCCTATCTGTGAAATGTGTTATTCCAGGGACCCCCCCATCTGAAAATGTGTTATTCCAGGGACCCCCCTATCTGAAAATGTGTTATGCCAGGGACCCCCCCCATCTGAAAATGTGTTATGCCAGGGACCCCCCTCATCTGAAAATGTGTTATGCCAGGGACCCCCCCCATCTGAAAATGTGTTATGCCAGGGACCCCCCTCATCTGTGAAATGTGTTATGCCAGGGACCCCCCCCATCTGAAAATGTGTTATGCCAGGGACCCCCCCCATCTGAAAATGTGTTATGCCAGGGACCCCCCCATCTGAAAATGTGTTGTTCCAGGGACCCCCCCATCTGTGAAATGTGTTATTCCAGGGACCCCCCTATCTGTGAAATGTGTTATGCCAGGGACCCCCCCATCTGAAAATGTGTTATTCCAGGGACCCCCCCATCTGAAAATGTGTTATTCCAGGGACCCCCCCATCTGAAAATGTGTTATTCCAGGGACCCCCCTATCTGAAAATGTGTTATTCCAGGGACCCCCCCATCTGAAAATGTGTTATTCCAGGGACCCCCCCATCTGAAAATGTGTTATGCCAGGGACCCCACGCCCGGAAGCAAAGCTTTGAATTACAAATGTTCACTCAAAGAATAGGTTTGCACCACATTTTCACGATTTTTCAAAAGATCTGCTAAACAGCTAAAGTATAACATAATGCTTAAAACACCAAAAGGGGTTAAAACACGCAGAGTAGACGACACTTCTCACGTTAATTATACCGTGAGTGAGAGAACAAG
Organism: Protomyctophum parallelum; assembly: GCF_964188405.1. NCBI lineage: Eukaryota > Metazoa > Chordata > Actinopteri > Myctophiformes > Myctophidae > Protomyctophum > Protomyctophum parallelum. Next base: position 105,710,560 of record NC_139697.1, on the reverse strand, counting down.
CATAGCAAACACACACCGACCTCTTCAGACCTGTTGAAAAGGTCTGTCTACAGCAGACATCTGGAGGGGGTCCCTGGAATAACATGTTTTCAGATGGGGGTCCTTGCTATGAGGAACCACTGACATTGTAGAAACATGGTTCTTTTCAGAATACAGATTTTAAAAAGACATTTGTAGAATCTGACGTTATATATAGAGAGGCTTGTTTCAGCTCAGAAACGAAATGAACAAAGTGAAGCTGAGAGACGGATTCATGCTTTTATTTCCACTTGGCTATACTGCCATGCATTATGGCTATACTGCCATGCATTATGGCTATACTGCCATGCATTATGGCTATACTGCCATGCATTATGGCTATACTGCCATGCATTATGGCTATACTGCCATGCATTATTTACTATAACTACGACCTCCCAGAGCCTCTAGAGAGACTGTAACCCGTTCACTATATCACTACTGCTGCTCTGCAGCCTCTAGAGAGACTGTAACCTGTTCACTATATCACTACTGCTGCTCTGCAGCCTCTAGAGAGACTGTAACCTGTTCACTATATCACTACTGCTGCTCTGCAGCCTCTAGAGAGACTGTGACCTGTTCACTATATCACTACTGCTGCTCTGCAGCCTCTAGAGAGACTGTAACCTGTTCACTATATCACTACTGCTGCTCTGCAGCCTCTAGAGAGACTGTAACCTGTTCACTATATCACTACTGCTGCTCTGCAGCCTCTAGAGAGACTGTAACCTGTTCACTATATCACTACTGCTGCTCTGCAGCCTCTAGAGAGACTGTAACCTGTTCACTATATGACTACTGCTGCTCTGCAGCCTCTAGAGAGACTGTAACCTGTTCACTATATCACTACTGCTGCTCTGCAGCCTCTAGAGAGACTGTAACCTGTTCACTATATCACTACTGCTGCTCTGCAGCCTCTAGAGAGACTGTAACCTGTTCACTATATCACTACTGCTGCTCTGCAGCCTCTAGAGAGACTGTAACCTGTTCACTATATCACTACTGCTGCTCTGCAGCCTCTAGAGAGACTGTAACCTGTTCACTATATCACTACTGCTGCTCTGCAGCCTCTAGAGAGACTGTAACCTGTTCACTATATCACTACTGCTGCTCTGCAGCCTCTAGAGGACTGTAACCTGTTCACTATATCACTACTGCTGCTCTACAGCCTCTAGAGAGACTGTAACCTGTTCACTATATCACTACTGCTGCTCTGCAGCCTCTAGAGACTGTAACCTGTTCACTATATCACTACTGCTGCTCTGCAGCCTCTAGAGAGACTGTGACCTGTTCACTATATCAC
>NC_139697.1:105682972-105691539 GCF_964188405.1 Protomyctophum parallelum | reverse complement strand
TCTGATGACATTTAGCCTCTCAGACCCATCTGAGCCACGGAACCCACCATCTGATGACATTTAGCCTCTCAGACCCATCTGAGCCACGGAACCCACCATCTGATGACATTTAGCCTCTCAGACCCATCTGAGCCACGGAACCACCATCTGATGACATTTAGCCTCTCAGACCCATCTGAGCCACGGAACCACCATCTGATGACATTTAGCCTCTCAGACCCATCTGAGCCACGGAACACCATCTGATGACATTTAGCCTCTCAGACCCATCTGAGCCACGGAACCACCATCTGATGACATTTAGCCTCTCAGACCCATCTGAGCCACGGAACCACCATCTGATGACATTTAGCCTCTCAGACCCATCTGAGCCACGGACCACCATCTGATGACATTTAGCCTCTCAGACCCATCTGAGCCACGGACCACCATCTGATGACATTTAGCCTCTCAGACCCATCTGAGCCACGGACCACCATCTGATGACATTTAGCCTCTCAGACCCATCTGAGCCACGGAACCACCATCTGATGACATTTAGCCTCTCAGACCCATCTGAGCCACGGAACCACCATCTGATGACATTTAGCCTCTCAGACCCATCTGAGCCACGGAACCACCATCTGATGACATTTAGCCTCTCAGACCCATCTGAGCCACGGAACCACCATCTGATGACATTTAGCCTCTCAGACCCATCTGAGCCACGGACCACCATCTGATGACATTTAGCCTCTCAGACCCATCTGAGCCACGGAACCACCATCTGATGACATTTAGCCTCTCAGACCCATCTGAGCCACGGAACCACCATCTGATGACATTTAGCCTCTCAGACCCATCTGAGCCACGGACCACCATCTGATGACATTTAGCCTCTCAGACCCATCTGAGCCACGGAACCACCATCTGATGACATTTAGCCTCTCAGACCCATCTGAGCCACGGAACCACCATCTGATGACATTTAGCCTCTCAGACCCATCTGAGCCACGGAACCACCATCTGATGACATTTAGCCTCTCAGACCCATCTGAGCCACGGAACCACCATCTGATGACATTTAGCCTCTCAGACCCATCTGAGCCACGGAACCACCATCTGATGACATTTAGCCTCTCAGACCCATCTGAGCCACGGACCACCATCTGATGACATTTAGCCTCTCAGACCCATCTGAGCCACGGACCACCATCTGATGACATTTAGCCTCTCAGACCCATCTGAGCCACGGAACCACCATCTGATGACATTTAGCCTCTCAGACCCATCTGAGCCACGGAACCACCATCTGATGACATTTAGCCTCTCAGACCCATCTGAGCCACGGAACCACCATCTGATGACATTTAGCCTCTCAGACCCATCTGAGCCACGGACCACCATCTGATGACATTTAGCCTCTCAGACCCATCTGAGCCACGGAACCACCATCTGATGACATTTAGCCTCTCAGACCCATCTGAGCCACGGAACCACCATCTGATGACATTTAGCCTCTCAGACCCATCTGAGCCACGGAACCACCATCTGATGACATTTAGCCTCTCAGACCCATCTGAGCCACGGAACCACCATCTGATGACATTTAGCCTCTCAGACCCATCTGAGCCACGGAACCACCATCTGATGACATTTAGCCTCTCAGACCCATCTGAGCCACGGACCACCATCTGATGACATTTAGCCTCTCAGACCCATCTGAGCCACGGACCACCATCTGATGACATTTAGCCTCTCAGACCCATCTGAGCCACGGAACCACCATCTGATGACATTTAGCCTCTCAGACCCATCTGAGCCACGGAACCACCATCTGATGACATTTAGCCTCTCAGACCCATCTGAGCCACGGAACCACCATCTGATGACATTTAGCCTCTCAGACCCATCTGAGCCACGGAACCACCATCTGATGACATTTAGCCTCTCAGACCCATCTGAGCCACGGACCACCATCTGATGACATTTAGCCTCTCAGACCCATCTGAGCCACGGAACCACCATCTGATGACATTTAGCCTCTCAGACCCATCTGAGCCACGGACCACCATCTGATGACATTTAGCCTCTCAGACCCATCTGAGCCACGGAACCACCATCTGATGACATTTAGCCTCTCAGACCCATCTGAGCCACGGAACCACCATCTGATGACATTTAGCCTCTCAGACCCATCTGAGCCACGGAACCACCATCTGATGACATTTAGCCTCTCAGACCCATCTGAGCCACGGAACCACCATCTGATGACATTTAGCCTCTCAGACCCATCTGAGCCACGGAACCACCATCTGATGACATTTAGCCTCTCAGACCCATCTGAGCCACGGACCACCATCTGATGACATTTAGCCTCTCAGACCCATCTGAGCCACGGACCACCATCTGATGACATTTAGCCTCTCAGACCCATCTGAGCCACGGAACCACCATCTGATGACATTTAGCCTCTCAGACCCATCTGAGCCACGGAACCACCATCTGATGACATTTAGCCTCTCAGACCCATCTGAGCCACGGAACCACCATCTGATGACATTTAGCCTCTCAGACCCATCTGAGCCACGGAACCACCATCTGATGACATTTAGCCTCTCAGACCCATCTGAGCCACGGAACCACCATCTGATGACATTTAGCCTCTCAGACCCATCTGAGCCACGGACCACCATCTGATGACATTTAGCCTCTCAGACCCATCTGAGCCACGGACCACCATCTGATGACATTTAGCCTCTCAGACCCATCTGAGCCACGGAACCACCATCTGATGACATTTAGCCTCTCAGACCCATCTGAGCCACGGAACCACCATCTGATGACATTTAGCCTCTCAGACCCATCTGAGCCACGGACCACCATCTGATGACATTTAGCCTCTCAGACCCATCTGAGCCACGGACCACCATCTGATGACATTTAGCCTCTCAGACCCATCTGAGCCACGGAACCACCATCTGATGACATTTAGCCTCTCAGACCCATCTGAGCCACGGAACCACCATCTGATGACATTTAGCCTCTCAGACCCATCTGAGCCACGGAACCACCATCTGATGACATTTAGCCTCTCAGACCCATCTGAGCCACGGACCACCATCTGATGACATTTAGCCTCTCAGACCCATCTGAGCCACGGAACCACCATCTGATGACATTTAGCCTCTCAGACCCATCTGAGCCACGGAACCACCATCTGATGACATTTAGCCTCTCAGACCCATCTGAGCCACGGAACCACCATCTGATGACATTTAGCCTCTCAGACCCATCTGAGCCACGGAACCACCATCTGATGACATTTAGCCTCTCAGACCCATCTGAGCCACGGAACCACCATCTGATGACATTTAGCCTCTCAGACCCATCTGAGCCACGGAACCACCATCTGATGACATTTAGCCTCTCAGACCCATCTGAGCCACGGAACCACCATCTGATGACATTTAGCCTCTCAGACCCATCTGAGCCACGGACCACCATCTGATGACATTTAGCCTCTCAGACCCATCTGAGCCACGGACCACCATCTGATGACATTTAGCCTCTCAGACCCATCTGAGCCACGGACCACCATCTGATGACATTTAGCCTCTCAGACCCATCTGAGCCACGGACCACCATCTGATGACATTTAGCCTCTCAGACCCATCTGAGCCACGGAACCACCATCTGATGACATTTAGCCTCTCAGACCCATCTGAGCCACGGAACCACCATCTGATGACATTTAGCCTCTCAGACCCATCTGAGCCACGGAACCACCATCTGATGACATTTAGCCTCTCAGACCCATCTGAGCCACGGAACCACCATCTGATGACATTTAGCCTCTCAGACCCATCTGAGCCACGGAACCACCATCTGATGACATTTAGCCTCTCAGACCCATCTGAGCCACGGACCACCATCTGATGACATTTAGCCTCTCAGACCCATCTGAGCCACGGAACCACCATCTGATGACATTTAGCCTCTCAGACCCATCTGAGCCACGGACCACCATCTGATGACATTTAGCCTCTCAGACCCATCTGAGCCACGGAACCACCATCTGATGACATTTAGCCTCTCAGACCCATCTGAGCCACGGAACCACCATCTGATGACATTTAGCCTCTCAGACCCATCTGAGCCACGGAACCACCATCTGATGACATTTAGCCTCTCAGACCCATCTGAGCCACGGACCACCATCTGATGACATTTAGCCTCTCAGACCCATCTGAGCCACGGACCACCATCTGATGACATTTAGCCTCTCAGACCCATCTGAGCCACGGACCACCATCTGATGACATTTAGCCTCTCAGACCCATCTGAGCCACGGAACCACTATCTGATGACATTTAGCCTCTCAGACCCATCTGAGCCACGGAACCACCATCTGATGACATTTAGCCTCTCAGACCCATCTGAGCCACGGAACCACCATCTGATGACATTTAGCCTCTCAGACCCATCTGAGCCACGAACCACCATCTGATGACATTTAGCCTCTCAGACCCATCTGAGCCACGGAACCACCATCTGATGACATTTAGCCTCTCAGACCCATCTGAGCCACGGACCACCATCTGATGACATTTAGCCTCTCAGACCCATCTGAGCACGGACCACCATCTGATGACATTTAGCCTCTCAGACCCATCTGAGCCACGGAACCACCATCTGATGACATTTAGCCTCTCAGACCCATCTGAGCCACGGACCACCATCTGATGACATTTAGCCTCTCAGACCCATCTGAGCCACGGACCACCATCTGATGACATTTAGCCTCTCAGACCCATCTGAGCCACGGAACCACCATCTGATGACATTTAGCCTCTCAGACCCATCTGAGCCACGGAACCACCATCTGATGACATTTAGCCTCTCAGACCCATCTGAGCCACGGAACCACCATCTGATGACATTTAGCCTCTCAGACCCATCTGAGCCACGGAACCACCATCTGATGACATTTAGCCTCTCAGACCCATCTGAGCCACGGAACCACCATCTGATGACATTTAGCCTCTCAGACCCATCTGAGCCACGGACCACCATCTGATGACATTTAGCCTCTCAGACCCATCTGAGCCACGGACCACCATCTGATGACATTTAGCCTCTCAGACCCATCTGAGCCACGGAACCACTATCTGATGACATTTAGCCTCTCAGACCCATCTGAGCCACGGAACCACCATCTGATGACATTTAGCCTCTCAGACCCATCTGAGCCACGGACCACCATCTGATGACATTTAGCCTCTCAGACCCATCTGAGCCACGGACCACCATCTGATGACATTTAGCCTCTCAGACCCATCTGAGCCACGGAACCACCATCTGATGACATTTAGCCTCTCAGACCCATCTGAGCCACGGAACCACCATCTGATGACATTTAGCCTCTCAGACCCATCTGAGCCACGGACCACCATCTGATGACATTTAGCCTCTCAGACCCATCTGAGCCACGGACCACCATCTGATGACATTTAGCCTCTCAGACCCATCTGAGCCACGGAACCACCATCTGATGACATTTAGCCTCTCAGACCCATCTGAGCCACGGAACCACCATCTGATGACATTTAGCCTCTCAGACCCATCTGAGCCACGGAACCACCATCTGATGACATTTAGCCTCTCAGACCCATCTGAGCCACGGAACCACCATCTGATGACATTTAGCCTCTCAGACCCATCTGAGCCACGGACCACCATCTGATGACATTTAGCCTCTCAGACCCATCTGAGCCACGGAACACCATCTGATGACATTTAGCCTCTCAGACCCATCTGAGCCACGGAACCACCATCTGATGACATTTAGCCTCTCAGACCCATCTGAGCCACGGAACCACCATCTGATGACATTTAGCCTCTCAGACCCATCTGAGCCACGGAACCACCATCTGATGACATTTAGCCTCTCAGACCCATCTGAGCCACGGAACCACCATCTGATGACATTTAGCCTCTCAGACCCATCTGAGCCACGGAACCACCATCTGATGACATTTAGCCTCTCAGACCCATCTGAGCCACGGACCACCATCTGATGACATTTAGCCTCTCAGACCCATCTGAGCCACGGACCACCATCTGATGACATTTAGCCTCTCAGACCCATCTGAGCCACGGAACCACTATCTGATGACATTTAGCCTCTCAGACCCATCTGAGCCACGGAACCACCATCTGATGACATTTAGCCTCTCAGACCCATCTGAGCCACGGACCACCATCTGATGACATTTAGCCTCTCAGACCCATCTGAGCCACGGAACCACCATCTGATGACATTTAGCCTCTCAGACCCATCTGAGCCACGGAACCACCATCTGATGACATTTAGCCTCTCAGACCCATCTGAGCCACGGAACCACCATCTGATGACATTTAGCCTCTCAGACCCATCTGAGCCACGGAACCACCATCTGATGACATTTAGCCTCTCAGACCCATCTGAGCCACGGAACCACCATCTGATGACATTTAGCCTCTCAGACCCATCTGAGCCACGGAACCACCATCTGATGACATTTAGCCTCTCAGACCCATCTGAGCCACGGAACCACCATCTGATGACATTTAGCCTCTCAGACCCATCTGAGCCACGGAACCACCATCTGATGACATTTAGCCTCTCAGACCCATCTGAGCCACGGACCACCATCTGATGACATTTAGCCTCTCAGACCCATCTGAGCCACGGACCACCATCTGATGACATTTAGCCTCTCAGACCCATCTGAGCCACGGACCACCATCTGATGACATTTAGCCTCTCAGACCCATCTGAGCCACGGAACCACTATCTGATGACATTTAGCCTCTCAGACCCATCTGAGCCACGGAACCACCATCTGATGACATTTAGCCTCTCAGACCCATCTGAGCCACGGAACCACCATTTGATGACATTTAGCCTCTCAGACCCATCTGAGCCACGGAACCACCATCTGATGACATTTAGCCTCTCAGACCCATCTGAGCCACGGACCACCATTTGATGACATTTAGCCTCTCAGACCCATCTGAGCCACGGACCACCATCTGATGACATTTAGCCTCTCAGACCCATCTGAGCCACGGAACCACCATCTGATGACATTTAGCCTCTCAGACCCATCTGAGCCACGGAACCACCATCTGATGACATTTAGCCTCTCAGACCCATCTGAGCCACGGACCACCATCTGATGACATTTAGCCTCTCAGACCCATTTGAGCCACGGACCACCATCTGATGACATTTAGCCTCTCAGACCCATCTGAGCCACGGAACCACCATCTGATGACATTTAGCCTCTCAGACCCATCTGAGCCACGGAACCACCATCTGATGACATTTAGCCTCTCAGACCCATCTGAGCCACGGAACCACCATCTGATGACATTTAGCCTCTCAGACCCATCTGAGCCACGGACCACCATCTGATGACATTTAGCCTCTCAGACCCATCTGAGCCACGGAACCACCATCTGATGACATTTAGCCTCTCAGACCCATCTGAGCCACGGAACCACCATCTGATGACATTTAGCCTCTCAGACCCATCTGAGCCACGGAACCACCATCTGATGACATTTAGCCTCTCAGACCCATCTGAGCCACGGAACCACCATCTGATGACATTTAGCCTCTCAGACCCATCTGAGCCACGGAACCACCATCTGATGACATTTAGCCTCTCAGACCCATCTGAGCCACGGAACCACCATCTGATGACATTTAGCCTCTCAGACCCATCTGAGCCACGGAACCACCATCTGATGACATTTAGCCTCTCAGACCCATCTGAGCCACGGACCACCATCTGATGACATTTAGCCTCTCAGACCCATCTGAGCCACGGACCACCATCTGATGACATTTAGCCTCTCAGACCCATCTGAGCCACGGACCACCATCTGATGACATTTAGCCTCTCAGACCCATCTGAGCCACGGACCACCATCTGATGACATTTAGCCTCTCAGACCCATCTGAGCCACAGAACCACCATCTGATGACATTTAGCCTCTCAGACCCATCTGAGCCACGGAACCACCATCTGATGACATTTAGCCTCTCAGACCCATCTGAGCCACGGAACCACCATCTGATGACATTTAGCCTCTCAGACCCATCTGAGCCACGGAACCACCATCTGATGACATTTAGCCTCTCAGACCCATCTGAGCCACGGAACCACCATCTGATGACATTTAGCCTCTCAGACCCATCTGAGCCACGGACCACCATCTGATGACATTTAGCCTCTCAGACCCATCTGAGCCACGGACCACCATCTGATGACATTTAGCCTCTCAGACCCATCTGAGCCACGGACCACCATCTGATGACATTTAGCCTCTCAGACCCATCTGAGCCACGGACCACCATCTGATGACATTTAGCCTCTCAGACCCATCTGAGCCACAGAACCACCATCTGATGACATTTAGCCTCTCAGACCCATCTGAGCCACGGAACCACCATCTGATGACATTTAGCCTCTCAGACCCATCTGAGCCACGGAACCACCATCTGATGACATTTAGCCTCTCAGACCCATCTGAGC
>NC_139697.1:105652972-105680472 GCF_964188405.1 Protomyctophum parallelum | reverse complement strand
ATTGGGTCGTCCACTCACAGTTGACAGTCTTTGTATTGAGTTTGCGCTTGAAATGTACTCTAAATTCTACAAACTGTTAATAAATATTTCAATCAATCAATCAATCAATTCATACGAGGTTTCCACTGGGACACACACTGGTCTGATTAAAAGATTAAGTTCATAAATAACAGTAAAGAACAGTACATAAATCTACAAGTTGGCAAAGGGGGGGGGGGGGGGGGGCAGTAAATAAATAAAATCACAGACTGCCCAGAAAACATAATTAAAACAATAGAACAACAAACGCACTAAAGAAAATATAACGCATCAAGGTAAGACATGTAATCTACAGCGCTTCTCTTATTTCACAAATATATCAACATTAACCCCCTAGTGGCCAATGACGTTATTTGCGTGTTAAATCAACAAATCCCTTGTGGCCAATGACGTTATTGACGTAGTACTTAGTACTTAGTACTTTTTTTTTGTGCATTAGCTAGGTGGGGGTCTTACCCACAAAGTTTTTTTTTTTTTTTTTTTTTTATTGGCATCATGACAAAATAATAATCACACCTGTGTGAACTGAGTTGTGAAACTCCCCTCTCTCCCCCCCCCCTCCTCCTCCCCCCCTCCCGAGATAAAGACATGAATCATGACAAAATAATAATCACACCTGTGTGAACTGAGTTGTGAAACTCCCCTCTCTCTCCCCCCCCCCCCTCCTCCTCCCCCTCCCTGAGATATAAATACATGACAAAAACAAAAATCACACCAACGTGTACTAAAATGCTTATAAGTAAACGATGGAACATGCTAGGAACATAATTTTTTTCCGGTGTAAACTAGAGACTTGCAGCTTTAAAATGAGATATTTCGTGACATTGAGGTCATATCGCACATTTTTCTATTGTCATTCAAAAAGTCGCCAAAGTTGGCCTAAGGCACAATAAGATGATATTAAGGGTGGCAATAAGTGATCCATATTGAAGTATTTATTAACAGGTTTGCAGAATTGTACAGTGTATACATTTCAAACACAAAGACTGTTAACTGTGTGACTGAGACGACGCCATGAACTATATAGAGCTTGTTTACAAGATGGTCCACCTTGTTCAATTCATCAAAACGTTTAGAGAGACGTAGAAATATACACTGATCTTTATCCCATTCTGACCGGGCACCCATTTTGGTGTTTAGCATCATGTCATGCTTTAGCTATTGAAAAATAGCAGATCTACAAGCTCATATCGCGCCACCGAGTGGCGCGATAGGAGCTTGTAGGTCTGCTATTTTTGAAAAGAATCGAAGAACAACTGACATTTTTAGACTCTGATCTCAGGTCAGAATGGGTTCGTCAGACCAGCGTGTGTCCGGTGGAAACCTCGTATGGATCTGATCTCAGGTCAGAATGGGTTAAAGCCAAAAAACATCATAAAACTAATCTGTGACTGGGACCGTGTATCATAGCCTACTACTATAGGTCTGGTCCATAGCTCTAATGCAAACGCATTAGAGCTATGGACCAGACCTATAGCCTATACGGTAACAAGACCACTCGCCCCGTTTCCGTTTTCCTCCCAGAATTTTCCCCAGTGAGGGGTTGGTGGGAGAGGCTGGACAGCAGACGGCTGGACTTTGAGTTTCTCTAACTATAAACTTTCATGACAGCAGAACAGCCTAAGTACAAATATAATTTATGAAAAGCTACTACAGTGAAGTCTGTTCACAGAAGTTGTTGTAGGATATGTGGGGATTATCTGACGAGTTACCATTTGAGGGGGCAAAACCTTACATATACTAAATAATACTAAATTGTTTATAGGGTCAATATAAGTAATATAATATAGCCTTTCCACAGGAGTGTCTTTTTATATTTTTCCAAAAAGAATACAAACAGCCAATATCATATTACAAAGTTATCCCCCTCACTGGGGAAAATTCCGGGAGGAAAAACGGGCAAGCACCGGGGCTTGTAGTCCAGTATTCGCCTATACTACCTACTGCAGTGGCTACAAACTGCCAAACTTCCATAAGGGAAGATTTTTACGACTCTAGCAGTGACTCTCAACCCGTTTAATTTCAAGGACCCTCGCCGCAGGTTGACATGCATATTAGTAGTCCAATTTATAGTGTAAAAGCAAATGGAACCAAATGTACCCTAACGGGTACAGAGACCCATAAGGGTTCATTTTTGGTTCCAAATGATCATTTAGCTGCTATTGTAACTCCCTGGGCCTGGCTGTAAACAAGTTCTATAGCTTAGTCCAGTTACCCTGGGTAAACATGGTACCTTTCCTTTCCTTAGTCCAGTTACCCTGGGTAAACATGGTACCTTTCCTTTCCTTAGTCCAGTTACCCTGGGTAAACATGGTACCTTTCCTTTCCTTAGTCCAGTTACCCTGCAGGGTAAACATGGTACCTTTCCTTTCCTTAGTCCAGTTACCCTGCAGGGTAAACATGGTACCTTTCCTTTCCTTAGTCCAGTTACCCTGGGTAAACATAGTACCTTTCCTTTCCTTAGTCCAGTTACCCTGGGTAAACATAGTACCTTTCCTTTCCTTAGTCCAGTTACCCTGGGTGAACATAGTACCTTTCCTTTCCTTAGTCCAGTTACCCTGGGTAAACATAGTACATTTCCTTTCCTTAGTCCAGTTACCCTGGGTAAACATAGTACCTTTCCTTTCCTTAGTCCAGTTACCCTGGGTAAACATGGTACCTTTCCTTTCCTTAGTCCAGTTACCCTGGGTAAACATAGTACATTTCCTTTCCTTAGTCCAGTTACCCTGGGTAAACATGGTACCTTTCCTTTCCTTAGTCCAGTTACCCTGGGTAAACATAGTACCTTTCCTTTCCTTAGTCCAGTTACCCTGGGTAAACATGGTACCTTTCCTTTCCTTAGTCCAGTTACCCTGGGTAAACATAGTACCTTTCCTTTCCTTAGTCCAGTTACCCTGGGTAAACATGGTACCTTTCCTTTCCTTAGTCCAGTTACCCTGGGTAAACATAGTACCTTTCCTTTCCTTAGTCCAGTTACCCTGCAGGGTAAACATGGTACCTTTCCTTTCCTTAGTCCAGTTACCCTGGGTAAACATGGTACCTTTCCTTTCCTTAGTCCAGTTACCCTGGGTAAACATAGTACCTTTCCTTTCCTTAGTCCAGTTACCCTGGGTAAACATACTACCTTTCCTTTCCTTAGTCCAGTTACCCTGGGTAAACATGGTACCTTTCCTTTCCTTTCCACATTGCTCCATGATTGTTTTCAAAAATAGCTAAAGTTTAAAATAATGCCTGAAGTGTTATCTAGTTAAAACAGAGACGGCCATGTGTACTGTCAGGACTCCCCCCAGCATGTTGACACTGTCAACATGACACCTGCCTGTCTGGTCTGACCAAGACACACTAAAGCCCCCCCCCCCCCCCTCTCTCTCTCAGTTCAATTCAATTCAATAAGCTTTATTGGCATGACATTTTACAAGTGTTGCCAAAGCACAATCGAAGATATGACAAACAACAACATAACATAATATCAATGACATGAAATGACATAATAATAAAATAAAATTAAGCAGATCTAAAATAGCAGATCTACAAGCTCATAGCGCGCCACCGAGTGGCGCGATATGAGCTTGTAGGTCTGCTATTTTTGAAAAATCAAAGAACGACTGAAACAGAAACATAGCTTTTTCAGAAAACTGTCGGGATGTAGAAGAACATTTTTAGAATCTGATCTCAGGTCAGAACGGTAAACTGTCAGGATGTATAGAAGACATTTTTAGAATCTGATCTCAGGTCAGAATGGTAAACTGTCAGGATGTATAGAAGACATTTTTAGAATCTGATCTCAGGTCAGAATGGTAAACTGTCAGGATGTAGAAGAACATTTATACAATCTGATCTCAGGTCAGAATGGTAAACTGTCAGGATGTAGAAGACATTTATATAATCTGATCTCAGGTCAGAATGGTAAACTGTCAGGATGTATAGAAGACATTTTTATACAATCTGATCTTAGGTCAGAATGGTAAACTGTCAGGATGTAGAAGACATTTATAGAATCTGATCTCAGGTCAGAATGGTAAACTGTCAGGATGTATAGAAGACATTTTTATACAATCTGATCTTAGGTCAGAATGGTAAACTATCAGGATGTATAGAAGACATTTTTATACAATCTGATCTCAGGTCAGAATGGGTTAAATACTCTCTCTCTCTCTCTCTAGGGTCTGTGGTTGCGTTGAGATGTGGTTCTCAAACTGTGGCGTGTGTGATCAGCGGGGCTCCGCCCTACAACACCACGCACACGCCAGGTACACGCATGGCACACGCATGGCACACGCATGGTACACGCATGGCACACGCATGGCACACGCATGGCACACGCATGGCACACGCATGGCACACGCCAGGTACACGCATGGCACACGCATGGCACACGCCAGGTACACGCATGGTACACGCATGGTACACGCATGGCACACGCCAGGTACACGCATGGTACACGCATGGCACACGCATGGCACACGCATGGTACACGCATGGTACACGCATGGCACACGCATGGTACACGCATGGTACACGCATGGCACACGCCAGGTACACGCATGGTACACGCATGGCACACGCATGGTACACGCATGGTACACGCATGGTACACGCATGGCACACGCCAGGTACACGCATGGCACACGCATGGTACACGCATGGTACACGCATGGCACACGCATGGTACACGCCAGGTACACGCATGGTACACGCATGGTACACGCATGGTACACGCATGGTACACGCATGGCACACGCATGGTACACGCCAGGTACACGCATGGCACACGCATGGTACACGCATGGCACACGCATGGTACACGCCAGGTACACGCATGGCACACGCATGGTACACGCCAGGTACACGCATGGTACACGCATGGCACACGCATGGTACACGCATGGTACACGCATGGTACACGCCAGGTACACGCATGGCACACGCATGGTACACGCATGGCACACGCATGGTACACGCATGGCACACGCCAGGTACACGCATGGCACACGCATGGTACACGCATGGTACACGCATGGTACACGCATGGTACACGCATGGTACACGCATGGCACACGCATGGCACACGCATGGTACACACATGGTACACGCATGGTACACGCATGGCACACGCATGGCACACGCATGGTACACGCATGGCACACACATGGCACACGCCAGGTACACGCATGGTACACGCCAGGTACACGCATGGCACACGCATGGTACACGCATGGTACACGCATGGTACACGCATGGCACACGCATGGTACACGCATGGCACACGCATGGTACACGCATGGTACACGCATGGTACACGCATGGCACACGCATGGCACACGCATGGCACACGCATGGTACACGCATGGTACACGCCAGGTACACGCATGGCACATGCATGGTACACGCATGGCACACGCATGGCACACGCATGGTACAATACAATACAATACATGGTACAAAACTCTGATGCTGGCATTCAAAGCAACCAAAGGTATGGCTCCCCCATATCTTACAAGTATGATTGAACCCTACAAACCCTCCCGCGCACTCAGATCAGCCAACGCAGGGAAACTGGAAGTACCCTCACTAAAAACGCCGGGACAACGCTCCACACGTCCCAAACTCTTCTCCCTTCTGGCTCCAAAACTGTGGAATGCACTTCCCATTGCAGTCAGAACTGCAGCATCACTCCCAATCTTCCGCCGTAGCCTGAAAACCCACCTTTTCAGACTCCATCATGGCCCATAGCACTTACCCTAACCCCTTACATAGCATTTCTGTTGGCTTAGATAGCATTTGACACAGACTTATAGCATGTTATGTAGACAGCACTATAATTGTATTGTATATAGTCATAGCACGCCATAGTACATATGTATAGCATAGTAGTGAATATGTATAGTTTATTATGTATAGTGTATGTATAGTTTCATCATATAGATATTCCACTGTTACCTTCTTATCTTACGCATGTTTCATGATAAATGCTTTTATGTGATGTATTCCCATGCTTTTGTTCTTGCCTAAATGTAAGTCGCTCTGGATTAAGAGCGTCTGCTAAATGCCTAAATTGTAAATTGTAAATTGTAAATTGTACATGCATGGTACACGCATGGTACACGCATGGCACACGCATGGTACACGCATGGTACACGCATGGCACACGCATGGCACACGCATGGTACACGCATGGTACACGCATGGTACAAGCCAGGTACACGCATGGCACACGCATGGCACACGCATGGCACACGCATGGTACACGCATGGTACACGCATGGTACACGCATGGTACACGCATGGCACACGCATGGCACACGCATGGTACACGCCAGGTACACGCATGGCACACGCATGGCACACGCATGGCACACGCATGGCACACGCATGGTACACGCATGGTACACGCCAGGTACACGCATGGCACACGCATGGCACACGCATGGCACACGCATGGTACACGCATGGTACACGCATGGCACACGCATGGCACACGCATGGTACACGCATGGTACACGCATGGTACACGCATGGTACACGCATGGTACACGCATGGCACACGCATGGTACACGCATGGCACACGCATGGCACACGCATGGCACACGCATGGTACACGCATGGTACACGCATGGCACACGCATGGTACACGCATGGTACACGCATGGTACACGCCAGGTACACGCATGGCACATGCATGGTACACGCATGGCACACGCATGGCACACGCATGGTACACGCATGGTACACGCATGGTACACGCATGGCACACGCATGGCACACGCATGGCACACGCATGGTACACGCATGGTACACGCATGGTACACGCCAGGTACACGCATGGTACACGCATGGCACACGCATGGTACACGCATGGTACACGCATGGCACATGCATGGTACACGCATGGCACACGCATGGTACACGCATGGCACACGCATGGTACACGCATGGCACACGCATGGCACACGCATGGCACACGCATGGCACACGCATGGTACACGCATGGCACACGCATGGCACACGCATGGTACACGCATGGTACACGCATGGCACACGCATGGCACACGCATGGTACACGCATGGCACACACATGGCACACGCCAGGTACACGCCAGGTACACGCATGGTACACGCATGGCACACGCATGGTACACGCATGGCACACGCATGGTACACGCATGGTACACGCATGGTACACGCATGGCACACGCATGGCACACGCATGGCACACGCATGGTACACGCATGGCACACGCATGGTACACGCATGGTACACGCATGGTACACGCCAGGTACACGCATGGCACATGCATGGTACACGCATGGCACACGCATGGCACACGCATGGTACACGCATGGTACACGCATGGTACACGCATGGCACACGCATGGCACACGCATGGTACACGCATGGCACACGCATGGTACACGCATGGTACACGCATGGTACACGCCAGGTACACGCATGGCACACGCATGGTACACGCATGGCACACGCCAGGTACACGCATGGTACACACCATGGTACACGCATGGCACACACCAGGTACACGCTTGGCACACGCATGGTACACGCATGGCACACGCATGGCACACGCATGGTACACGCATGGCACACGCATGGCACACGCATGGCACACGCATGGCACACGCATGGCACACGCATGGTACACGCATGGTACACGCATGGCACACGCATGGCACACGCCAGGTACACGCATGGTACACGCATGGCACACGCATGGCACACGCATGGCACACGCATGGCACACGCATGGTACACGCATGGTACACGCATGGCACACGCATGGCACACGCCAGGTACACGCATGGCACACGCATGGCACACGCATGGCACACGCATGGTACACGCATGGTACACGCATGGCACACGCATGGCACACGCATGGCACACGCCAGGTACACGCATGGCACACGCATGGTACACGCATGGTACACGCATGGCACACGCATGGCACACGCATGGCACACGCCAGGTACACGCATGGCACACGCATGGCACACGCATGGCACACGCATGGCACACGCATGGCACACGCATGGTACATGCATGGTACATGCATGCACGCACACACGGGAGGGGGGGGGGGGGTTCTAGGGTTAACCCATTCTGGGCGGGAACCCCTGTTGGTTTTAAGCATTATGCTAAACTTACTAGCTGTTAGTAAGTATAGCAGATCTACAAGCTCATAGCTCTAGATCTACAAGCTCATAGCTCTAGATCTACAAGCTCATAGCTCTAGATCTACAAGCTCATAGCTCTAGATCTACAAGCTCATAGCTCTAGCCGAGGATCTTCTATTTTTAGAAAGATATTGAAAATGTGCGGCAAATCTTTGAATATATATTCTTTCAGAGACAACGTTTTTAACTCAAACCTTTGCTTCTGAGGAGGGGTCCCTGGAACTACATATGTTCAGATGGGGGTCGGCGGCCAAATACAGATAATTCTGGGGGTCTTTGACATGAAAATGTTTGAGAACCACTGACACAGAAACATAGGGTTTAACCCTGTGAGAACCACTGACATAGAAACATAGGGTTTAACCCTGTGAGAACCACTGACACAGAAACATAGGGTTTAACCCTGTGAGAACCACTGACATAGAAACATAGGGTTTTAACCCTGTGAGAACCACTGACATAGAAACATAGGGTTTAACCCTGTGAGAACCACTGACACAGAAACATAGGGTTTAACCCTGTGAGAACCACTGACATAGAAACATAGGGTTTAACCCTGTGAGAACCACTGACACAGAAACATAGGGTTTAACCCTGTGAGAACCACTGACACAGAAACATAGGGTTTAACCCTGTGAGAACCACTGACATAGAAACATAGGGTTTAACCCTGTGAGAACCACTGACATAGAAACATAGGGTTTAACCCTGTGAGAACCACTGACATAGAAACATAGGGTTTAACCCTGTGAGAACCACTGACATAGAAACATAGGGTTTAACCCTGTGAGAACCACTGACATAGAAACATAGGGTTTAACCCTGTGAGAACCACTGACATAGAAACATAGGGTTTAACCCTGTGAGAACCACTGACACAGAAACATGAGGTTTAACCCTGTGAGAACCACTGACATAGAAACATAGGGTTTAACACTGTGAGAACCACTGACATAGAAACATAGGGTTTAACACTGTGAGAACCACTGACATAGAAACATGAGGTTTAACCCTGTGAGAACCACTGACATAGAAACATAGGGTTTTAACCCTGTGAGAACCACTGACATAGAAACATAGGGTTTAACACTGTGAGAACCACTGATATAGAAACATGAGGTTTAACCCTGTGAGAACCACTGACATAGAAACATAGGGTTTAACACTGTGAGAACCACTGATATAGAAACATAGGGTTTAACCCTGTGAGAACCACTGACATATAAACATAGGGTTTTAACCCTGTGAGAACCACTGACATAGAAACATAGGGTTTTAACCCTGTGAGAACCACTGACATAGAAACATAGGGTTTAACACTGTGAGAACCACTGACATAGAAACATGAGGTTTAACCCTGTGAGAACCACTGACATAGAAACATAGGGTTTAACACTGTGAGAACCACTGATATAGAAACATAGGGTTTTAACCCTGTGAGAACCACTGACATAGAAACATAGGGTTTTAACCCTGTGAGAACCACTGACATAGAAACATAGGGTTTAACCCTGTGAGAACCACTGACATAGAAACATAGGGTTTAACACTGTGAGAACCACTGACATAGAAACATGGGGTTTTAACCCTGTGAGAACCACTGACACAGAAACATAGGGTTTTAACCCTGTGAGAACCACTGATATAGAAACATGAGGTTTAACCCTGTGAGAACCACTGACATAGAAACATGAGGTTTAACCCTGTGAGAACCACTGACATAGAAACATGGGGTTTTAACACTGTGAGAACCACTGACATAGAAACATGAGGTTTTAACCCTGTGAGAACCACTGACATAGAAACATGAGGTTTAACCCTGTGAGAACCACTGACATAGAAACATAGGGTTTAACCCTGTGAGAACCACTGACATAGAAACATGAGGTTTAACCCTGTGAGAACCACTGACATAGAAACATGAGGTTTAACCCTGTGAGAACCACTGATATAGAAACATAGGGTTTTAACCCTGTGAGAACCACTGATATAGAAACATAGGGTTTTAACCCTGTGAGAACCACTGATATAGAAACATAGGGTTTTAACCCTGTGAGAACCACTGACATAGAAACATGAGGTTTAACCCTGTGAGAACCACTGACATAGAAACATAGGGTTTTAACCCTGTGAGAACCACTGATATAGAAACATAGGGTTTTAACCCTGTGAGAACCACTGACATAGAAACATGAGGTTTAACCCTGTGAGAACCACTGATATAGAAACATAGGGTTTTAACCCTGTGAGAACCACTGATATAGAAACATAGGGTTTTAACCCTGTGAGAACCACTGACATAGAAACATTAGGTTTAACCCTGTGAGAACCACTGACATAGAAACATAGGGTTTTAACCCTGTGAGAACCACTGATATAGAAACATAGGGTTTTAACCCTGTGAGAACCACTGACATAGAAACATGAGGTTTAACCCTGTGAGAACCACTGATATAGAAACATAGGGTTTTAACCCTGTGAGAACCACTGACATAGAAACATAGGGTTTTAACCCTGTGAGAACCACTGACATAGAAACATGAGGGTTTAACCCTGTGAGAACCACTGATATAGAAACATAGGGTTTTAACCCTGTGAGAACCACTGACATAGAAACATAGGGTTTTAACCCTGTGAGAACCACTGACATATAAACATAGGGTTTTAACCCTGTGAGAACCACTGACATAGAAACATAGGGTTTTAACCCTGTGAGAACCACTGATATAGAAACATAGGGGTTTAACCCTGTGAGAACCACTGACATAGAAACATAGGGTTTAAACCCTGTGAGAACCACTGATATAGAAACATAGGGTTTTAACCCTGTGAGAACCACTGACATAGAAACATGAGGTTTAACCCTGTGAGAACCACTGACATAGAAACATAGGGTTTTAACCCTGTGAGAACCACTGACACAGAAACATAGGGTTTTAACCCTGTGAGAACCACTGACATAGAAACATGAGGGTTTAACCCTGTGAGAACCACTGACATAGAAACATAGGGTTTAAACCCTGTGAGAACCACTGACATAGAAACATAGGGTTTAAACCCTGTGAGAACCACTGACATAGAAACATAGGGTTTAACCCTGTGAGAACCACTGACATAGAAACATAGGGTTTAACCCTGTGAGAACCACTGATATAGAAACATAGGGTTTTAACCCTGTGAGAACCGCTGACATAGAAACATAGGGTTTAACCCTGTGAGAACCACTGATATAGAAACATGAGGTTTAACCCTGTGAGAACCACTGATACAGAAACATAAGGTTTTCCAGAAAACTGTCATGATTTTTTAATACATTTAGTAGAATCTGGTCTCAGTCCATAAATGGGTTAAATTATTGTGATTTAGACGATTGTGTAAAAAGTACTAATAATTAACACATGACTTCCTGATCCTGGTACGATAGCCTCGGTCGCTGACTACTATAGCCAATCAAAATGTGCCGCGTGGTTAACCCCTCCCCTGTCCTGCAGCCCCATTGGTCAACACCACAGACGCCCACGGCCTAAACCTGTCCGGCGACAAGGAGTGGTCCAACTACAACTTCTGGGTGGGGCTTAGCCTGGCCATACTGTCGGCCTTCCTGATTGGAGGGAGCGTCATCCTCAAGAAGAAGGCCCTCCTCCGATTGGCCGCCTCCAACGGACAGACCAGAGCAAGTGGGTGGAGTCTTAATTACTGACCTTTTTTGTAAGCGTTAACATTTAGGGATGGACCTCGTTAAGTTTTATTTATAACGAGCTGCTTTAGGGATGGACCTCGTTAAGTTTTATTTATAACGAGCTGCTTTAGGGATGGACCTCGTTAAGTTTTATTTATAACGAGCTGCTTTAGGGATGGACCTCGTTAAGTTTTATTTATAACGAGCTGCTTTAGGGATGGACCTCGTTAAGTTTTATTTATAACGAGCTGCTTTAGGGATGGACCTCGTTAAGTTTTATTTATAACGAGCTGCTTTAGGGATGGACCTCGTTAAGTTTTATTTATAACGAGCTGCTTTTCGATCAGTCTTATCGAGCCGGGTTCTTATTGAACCCCAAAGCTTATTGATTGATAACAGGTACTCAATAACCCCAAAGCTTATTGATAACAGGTACTCAATAACCCCAAAGCTTATTGATAACGGGTACTCGATGTCCAGGTCTTTACAGACAGGTCCTTATTTTAACCCATTTAGACCTGAGGCTGATTTAAAACAAAGGCTTCTAACAGTTTTCTGAGAAAACCTCTCTTTCTGTGTCAGCGGTTCTGAAAGGGTTAAAACCTCTGTTTCTGTGTCAGCGGTTCTGAAAGGGTTAAAACCTCTCTTTCTGTGTCAGCGGTTCTGAAAGGGTTAAAACCTCTCTTTCTGTGTCAGCGGTTCTGAAAGGGTTAAAACCTCTGTTTCTGTGTCAGTGGTTCTGAAAGGGTTAAAACCTCTCTTTCTGTGTCAGTGGTTCTGAAAGGGTTAAAACCTCTCTTTCTGTGTCAGTGGTTCTGAAAGGGTTAAAACCTCTGTTTCTGTGTCAGTGGACCCCCCCCCCCCCCCCCCCCCCCCAGAAGCAAAGATTTGAGTTAAAAACGCTCACTGTGAAAGAATATATTCAAAGACAAAAAGATTTGCACTACATTTTTGCAGTTGTGAACTTTATTGACACGTTATCTCTGCATCTCTGGTGACGGTCGACTCCCCACTATAGTCCATTAGAGAGAGAGTGTGTGCGTGTGTGTGTGTGTGTGTGTATGTGAGTGTGTGTGTGTGTTTGTGTGTGTGCGCGCGCGTGTGTGTGTGTGTGTGCGTGCGTGTGTGTGTGTGTGTGCGTGCGTGTGTGTGTGTGTGCGTGCGTGTGTGTGTGTGTGCGCAGTGCCACCCGATCCCCAGGGCCTAGTTTGAGGTTTTTAGGTCGTATTTACCAAGGGTTGTCTGAACAATGCACGCATTGCGTGTGTGCACGCACGCACACACATGCACATGCACACGCACGCACACACACACACACACGCACGCACGCACGCACACACACACACACACACACGTGCACACAGACGCACATACTCAGAGCTCCGGTTTCATATTCAAACCAGTTTAAACTGGAGCCGAACAATGGCTCTCATGCTTGTCTGCACACAATAAGAGCCTCCCTGTAGATTTAACTTTTAACCCATTCTGACCTGAGATCAGATTCATTACGAGGTTTCCACTGGACACACACTACTGGTCTGATTAACCACATTCTGACCTGAGATCAGATTCATACGAGGTTTCCACTGGACACACACTACTGGTCTGATTAACCCATTCTGACCTGAGATCAGATTCTAAAAAAAATTCAGTCGTTCTTCGATTTTTCAAAAAATAGCAGACCTACAAGCTCGTAGCGCGCCACTCGGTGGCGCGCTACGAGCTTGTAGATCTGCTGTTTTTCAATAGCTAAAGCATAACATGATGCTAACACCAAAATGGGTTCCCGTTCAGAATGGGTTTAAGAGCCTTTTAATTAACCCCAGGACACTAAAACCCAACTCTTGTCACTAAAAAGCAGAGTTTATTTTTTATTTTTATCCGATGCAGTGTTGAATTCGTCGACTATAATACTATGACAAAAAAAAAAGTCCCTCGACTACCTTTTCATTCACTGACGAAAAAATGACATGGAAACTACTATGACTAAAACTACGACTAAATATACTGACAATTTCATCAACAAATAAAAACTAGACTAAAATGTTAGGAAAGGGACTATAGTGGACAACAGATCCAGTATGAGTCATTTTACACTGGGTCGCATGCTGGGAAAATAGCAGATCTACAAACTCACAACGCTGTTTGTAGTGTACGACGACATCATGGCCCAAAATAGTTTGAGAAACACCCGTTTTTTTTTTTTTTTAAAGAAAACTGTCTTTTCTGATTTTAGAAGATATGGCTTTACAATAACGACCTATTATAAAGCATTTATAAACATTTATAAGCAGTTTGTAGATGAGTAATAATCATGAACACTCATTGTTGTCATCCTTAAATGTTTACCTAAACATTTATAACTATGTTTAAACATCATTTATATGTTATTAGTAAGGTATTAGTAAGTAGTAAACTATTCACATAGTTATAAATGTTTACCTAAACATGTATAACTATGTTTAAACATCATTTATACGTTATTAGTAAGGTATTAGTAAGTAGTAAACTATTCACATAGTTATAAATGTTTACCTAAACATGTATAACTATGTTTAAACATCATTTATATGTTATTAGTAAGGTATTAGTAAATAGTAAACTATTCACATAGTTATAAATGTTTAGGTAAACATTTACAGATGTCAACAAACAGTCGACATGTTCATGATTATTACTCGTCTACAAACTGCTTATAAATGTTTATAAATGCTTTATAACAGGTCGTTATTGTAAATAGTGTTACCGAAGATATTTGTAGAATCGGGTCTAAATGATAACATTTGTGTGTGTGTGTGTGTGTGTGTGTGTGTGTGTGTGTGTGTGTGTGTGTGTGTGTGTGTGTGTGTGTGTGTGTGTGTGTGTGTGTGTGTGTGTGTGTGTGTGTGTGTGTGTGTGTGTGTGTGTGTTCCAGGTGATGGTGGTCATGGTTACCTCAGAGACTGGTTGTGGTGGGGCGGCCTCCTGACCAGTAAGAACTGAATATATTATATTTTTCTGACTTTTGTTTTCTGTGTTGGACTGAGTTTTTGGTTAACCCATTCTGACCTGAGATCAGATTCATACGAGGTTTCCACTGCCTGGGACACACACTGTTCTGATTAACCCATTCTGACCTGAGGTCAGATTCATACGAGGTTTCCACTGGGACACACACTGGTCTGATTTAAGAGAGGACTCAAAACTGTCCTTTTCACCAAAGCATTTTCATAGCCTTGCCCTTTATGTTTGAAATGTTCCTGTTCTTTTAGATGTTTTTAATGGTGTGTTGTTTCTTTTGCTTTCATTCTCTGCTGTAGCACTTTGAGATTCTTTGAGAACATTATTATTATTATTATTATTATTATTATTATTATTATTATTATTATTATTATAAATAACTCTATATTGTGACAGTAATCATTGCTATAGTGTGTTCAGTAACAGTGTTAAATAGCTCTATATTGTGACAGTAATCATTGCTATAGAGCAGGGATGTCAAACTCAAATACACATTGGGCCAAAATAAAGAAATTGGTACAAGTCGAGGGCCGGACTGTGTTTCAACACACGGCCATTTTTGGGGAGAGGGGTAGCTGAAAGTTGACCACAAGTTGATATACTTTCACTGCTGATCAATAGTGAAGAGAAGACGCATGCTTGGCGCTTGCGGGCCCTCGATACGTGACAATGCACTCGCAGTGCATTGTGGTACTTGTAGTATTATGGTGGTCCGTGCAGTATACCAGAGGGCCAGTTCTAATACTAATTAAATATCATCCCACGGGCCAAAGATAATTCATTCGCGGGCCTGATTTGGCCCCCGGGCCTTGAGTTTGACATATATGCTATAGAGTGTGTTCAGTAACAGTGTTAAATAGCTCTATATTGTGACAGTAATCATTGCTATAGAGTGTGTTCAGTAACAGTGTTAAATAGCTCTATATTGTGACAGTAGTCATTGCTATAGAGTGTGTTCAGTAACAGTGTTAAATAGCTGTATATTGTGACAGTAATCATTGCTATAGAGTGTGTTCAGTAACAGTGTTAAATAGCTCTATATTGTGACAGTAATCATTGCTATAGAGTGTGTTCAGTAACAGTGTTAAATAGCTCTATATTGTGACAGTAATCATTGCTATAGAGTGTGTTCAGTAACAGTGTTAAATAGCTCTATATTGTGACAGTAATCATTGCTATAGAGTGTGTTCAGTAACAGTGTTAAATAGCTGTATATTGTGACAGTAATCATTGCTATAGAGTGTGTTCAGTAACAGTGTTAAATAGCTTTACATTGTGACAGTAATCATTGCTATAGAGTGTGTTCAGTAACAGTGTTAAATAGCTCTATATTGTGACAGTAATCATTGCTATAGAGTGTGTTCAGTAACAGTGTTAAATAGCTCTATATTGTGACAGTAATCATTGCTATAGAGTGTGTTCAGTAACAGTGTTAAATAGCTCTATATTGTGACAGTAATCATTGCTATAGAGTGTGTTCAGTAACAGTGTTAAATAGCTCTATATTGTGACAGTAATCATTGCTATAGAGTGTGTTCAGTAACAGTGTTAAATAGCTCTATATTGTGACAGTAATCATTGCTATAGAGTGTGTTCAGTAACAGTGTTAAATAGCTCTATATTGTGACAGTAATCATTGCTATAGAGTGTGTTCAGTAACAGTGTTAAATAGCTCTATATTGTGACAGTAATCATTGCTATAGTGTGTTCAGTAACAGTGTTAAATAGCTCTATATAGTAACAGTAATCATTGCTATAGAGTGTGTTCAGTAAGGCCTCATTCACACCAATCAAGCAAATGTTTGGTCGTTTTTTCTAGTTGTTTTAGCCCACCACAATGCTTTTCCAATGGGAGTCACATGGTTTGATCAAACATTTGTGTTTGATTGCCGGTTGCTGGTGGTGTTCTGCCCCCCCCCCCCCCCCCCATCAAACACAAATGTTTGATCAAACCAGTGTTGTTTTCGTCGACTAAAACTAAGGCGAAAAATGTTCGTCGACTACCTTTTTTCACTGACAAAAACTAATGGAAACTAAATGAAAACTGAGCTACGATGACTAAAACTAAGACTAAATATACTGACAATTTCGTCGACAAATAAAAACTAGACTAAAATGTTAGGAAGGGACTACAGATCCAGTATAAGTCATTTTACACTTGGTCACATGCTGAAAATAGCAGATCTACAAGCTCAGCGCGACGCGTTGTGAGCTTGTAGATCGGCTATTTTCAGCAAGTGTAAAAACACTCATTACGACGGCATCAAGGCCCGCCAAAACACATTTTAGTCGACTAAATCAACTGTAGATTTAGTCGACTAAAACTAGACTAAACACTTAACACATTCCGGGTGACTAAAATGTGACTAAAACTAAATGAAAACTACTCAAGAGACTATAATGACTAAAACTAAAATAGAAATCTGCTGGCAAAAACAACAGTGGATCAAACCATGTGACTTCTCCCATTGGAAAAAGCATTGTGGTGGGCCCAAAAAAACATTAAAAAAATACCAAACATTTGCTTGTTTGGTGTGTGTGTGTTTGGTACGTGTGAATGAGGCCTAACGCTGTTAAAGGTTTTATGACATTAATTTTAATTTATTTTTATTTTTATTTTTTCTTTTAGGTTTTATGACCTCTATTACACCCAAAAAAAACCTGAACTTTGAACATTCAGTGGATTTTCTGTGGTCTGAAGTTTTCTTTGGGGTTTTTTGGGGCCTTTTGAGCTACAATGAAAACAGGCAACACAGTGAAAACAACAGGCAACACAGTGAAACAGTGACATCTGCTGGCAAATCCCATTGGCATGCATATATGGGATTTGCAGTAAGTGATGTCACTTACTGCCGGCAAATCAGAGCACCTGTTTGAGCCAGAAAACCCCAGATCACAGAAAATCTACTGAATGTTAAAAGTTCATGTTTTTCGGGTGCAATTGAGATTAGAAAACCTAAAAAAAAAAACAAGAACAATTCCAAAACCTTTTTTTTAATGTCACAATCCCTTTAAATAGCTCTCTCTCTCTCTCCCCCCCCCCCCCCCTTCCCCCCTCCAGTGGGTCTGGGGGAGGGGTCTAACTTCGCAGCCTACATGTTCGCGGCTGCCACGGTGGTGACCCCCCTAGGAGCTCTGAGTGTTCTGATCAGGTACGGTGACCCCCCCCCCCCCCCCCCTATGAGTCTGATCAGGTACGGTGACCCCCCCCCCCCCCTATGAGTCTGATCAGGTACGGTGACCCCCCCCCCCCCCCCCCCCAGTGAGTGTTCTGATCAGGTACGGTGACCCCCCCCCCCCCCTATGAGTCTGATCAGGTACAGTAACCCCCCCCCCCCCCCCCTATGAGTCTGATCAGGTACAGTAACCCCCCCCCCCCCCCCAGTGAGTGTTCTGATCAGGTAGGGTTAATTATGTGTTAGTGTTTAGTCTAGTTTTAGTCGACTAAATGTCATAAGATTTTAGTCGACTAAATCTACAGGTGATTTAGTCGACTAAAATGTTTTTTTTTTGCGGGCCTCGATGCCGTCGTAAGGACTGTTTTTACACTTGCTGAAAATATTTTTTGCGTGCAAATAAACAAGGCATTGTGTCGACTGTGACCATGACATAAACAAATTCACTGCACTGATTTGTTTGCCCGCCTGTGTGTGTGTGTCTCTCTCTCTCTCTCTCTCTCTCTCTCTCTCTCTCTCTCTCTGTCTCTCTGTCTCTCTGTCTCTCTGTCTCTCTGTCTCTATCTCTCTATCTCTCTCTCTCTCTCTATCTCTCTATCTCTCTATCTCTCTATCTCTCTATCTCTCTATCTCTCTATCTCTCTCTCTCTCTCTCTCTCTCTCTCTGTCTCTCTCTCTCTCTCTCTCTGTCTCTCTCTCTCTCTCTCTCTCTCTGACCACATTCAAAACCATGTTCAGGTTATCAGGAGTGGTGGAAAGTAACTAAGTGCATTTAGTACTGTGCTAAAATATATAGTATATATACTGTAATTACATTCATGAATCCACTTGTTGACCGGCTGTCAGCGTTGAGGAATTATTTTTACAAGGGTTTATATGTGACCCTACCATTAACATCCTACTGTGTTTAAGGCAAAAATGTCCACACTGTAAATCCCTGGAACATGTGACACGTGTAAACCTAAACACCATGTGTGTAATAATAAAATGCCAAGTGTTTATGAATGGTCATAAAATACAGTAGAACACGAGTTCACTCAAACGCCTCACGAGAACACCTAGTGTTCGAATTCTAAACACCTATAATATGACTGACTTTGATTGTGAAAACTAAACACGTTTATGTGTTTAAAAAGTGTTACAGGCGATTAAACATGTTCTTCTGTTTATAATCTAAACACTGTGACACGTTTAAAAAGTGTTACAAATATGTGTTTAAAACTGTTTATAACCTAAACGCTTGGGTTTAGTGTGTAAATGTCATTATGCTTTCATGTCAAACTGGGGGGGGGGGGGGTTTCATGATCTGTAGACTAATATGCATTGTGTAGAAAACTGGTGGTCCTTGATATTGCTAGAGCCTTATAAATCTTCTCTTATGGGGGTCCCTGAATCACTGCTAGAACCTTATAAATCTCCTCTTATGGGGGTCCCTGAATCACTGCTAGAACCTTATAAATCTCCTCTTATGGGGGTCCCTGAATCACTGCTAGAGCCATAAAAATCTTCTCTTATGGGGGTCCCTGAATCACTGCTAGAGCCTTATAAATCTTCTCTTATGGGGGTCCCTGAATCACTGCTAGAGCCTTATAAATCTTCTCTTATGGGGGTCCCTGAATCACTGCTATAGAGCCTTATAAATCTTCTCTTATGGGGGTCCCTGAATCACTGCTAGAGCCTTATAAATCTTCTCTTATGGGGGTCCCTGAATCACTGCTAGAGCCTTATAAATCTTCTCTTATGGGGGTCCCTGAATCACTGCTATAGAGCCTTATAAATCTTCTCTTATGGGGGTCCCTGAATCACTGCTAGAGCCTTATAAATCTTCTCTTATGGGGGTCCCTGAATCACTGCTATAGAGCCTTATAAATCTTCTCTTATGGGGGTCCCTGAATCACTGCTAGAGCCTTATAAATCTTCTCTTATGGGGTCCCTGAATCACTGCTATAGAGCCTTATAAATCTTCTCTTATGGGGGTCCCTGAATCACTGCTAGAGCCTTATAAATCTCCTCTTATGGGGGTCCCTGAATCACTGCTAGAGCCTTATAAATCTCCTCTTATGGGGGTCCCTGAATCACTGCTATAGAGCCTTATAAATCTCCTCTTATGGGGGTCCCTGAATCACTGCTATAGAGCCTTATAAATCTTCTCTTATGGGGGTCCCTGAATCACTGCTAGAGCCTTATAAATCTCCTCTTATGGGGGTCCCTGAATCACTGCTAGAGCCTTATAAATCTTCTCTTATGGGGGTCCCTGAATCACTGCTAGAACCTTATAAATCTTCTCTTATGGGGGTCCCTGAATCACTGCTAGAGCCTTATAAATCTCCTCTTATGGGGGTCCCTGAATCACTGCTAGAGCCTTATAAATCTCCTCTTATGGGGGTCCCTGAATCACTGCTAGAGCCTTATAAATCTCCTCTTATGGGGGTCCCTGAATCACTGCTAGAGCCTTATAAATCTCCTCTTATGGGGGTCCCTGAATCACTGCTATAGAGCCTTATAAATCTTCTCTTATGGGGGTCCCTGAATCACTGCTATAGAGCCTTATAAATCTTCTCTTATGGGGGTCCCTGAATCACTGCTAGAACCTTATAAATCTTCTCTTATGGGGGTCCCTGAATCACTGCTAGAGCCTTATAAATCTCCTCTTATGGGGGTCCCTGAATCACTGCTAGAGCCTTATAAATCTTCTCTTATGGGGGTCCCTGAATCACTGCTATAGAGCCTTATAAATCTCCTCTTATGGGGGTCCCTGAATCACTGCTATAGAGCCTTATAAATCTTCTCTTATGGGGGTCCCTGAATCACTGCTATAGAGCCTTATAAATCTCCTCTTATGGGGGTCCCTGAATCACTGCTAGAACCTTATAAATCTTCTCTTATGGGGGTCCCTGAATCACTGCTATAGAGCCTTATAAATCTTCTCTTATGGGGGTCCCTGAATCACTGCTAGAACCTTATAAATCTTCTCTTATGGGGGTCCCTGAATCACTGCTAGAGCCTTATAAATCTCCTCTTATGGGGGTCCCTGAATCACTGCTATAGAGCCTTATAAATCTTCTCTTATGGGGGTCCCTGAATCACTGCTATAGAGCCTTATAAATCTTCTCTTATGGGGGTCCCTGAATCACTGCTAGAACCTTATAAATCTTCTCTTATGGGGGTCCCTGAATCACTGCTAGAGCCTTATAAATCTTCTCTTATGGGGGTCCCTGAATCACTGCTATAGAGCCTTATAAATCTTCTCTTATGGGGGTCCCTGAATCACTGCTATAGAGCCTTATAAATCTTCTCTTATGGGGGTCCCTGAATCACTGCTATAGAGCCTTATAAATCTCCTCTTATGGGGGTCCCTGAATCACTGCTAGAGCCTTATATATCTTCTCTTATGGGGGTCCCTGAATCACTGCTATAGAGCCTTATAAATCTTCTCTTATGGGGGTCCCTGAATCACTGCTATAGAGCCTTATAAATCTCCTCTTATGGGGGTCCCTGAATCACTGCTAGAACCTTATAAATCTTCTCTTATGGGGGTCCCTGAATCACTGCTATAGCCTTATAAATCTCCTCTTATGGGGGTCCCTGAATCACTGCTATAGAGCCTACTTATTATTATAATATTATTATTATTATTATTATTATTATTATTATTATTATTATTATCATCACAATTGTTGTAGCTATTTGGCATTATTGGGCTTTAGTTTGATGGGTTATAATTGAATTGTTGTTTGGACAACAGGGGCACGCCTCCCCAGGCCTAATTGCTTGACAGAGGGTATAAGTAGGCCGGGGGGGGGGGGGGGGGGGGGGTGATGGGGGATCAGCCGGGTCAGTTGGCGCGGTAGGACGGTTGCACCTCGGACTGGATACCATGCAACACCTTTTCGTCGCGTATTTCCGGCGACGTCATTCGATTCCACATTGCCCGAAAGCCTCGCAGACAAAAGAAAATCAATTTCCGCCAAAGATTGACCGAGCTACAGACCCTTTTGTGTTTTTGCACGCTTAGTAGTAGCGGAGACTGGGGGAGAGACAGGGCGCTCACTTCCTCATCTTTCGTCCTGCGTCCTCCTTTCGTCCTCCTGAGCGCGAGATCACTTTGCTTTGCAGATTGCGTCCGACTCGTTTCACCAAAATGAAAAAACACTCGGGGTAATGGGAGAGGACAAGGTTACTTGAAATTAATTAGTCTCTGTGTAGGGAGGGATTAGTAAAATGAATTAATCTCTGTGTAGGGAGGGATTAGTAAAATGAATTAATCTCTGTGTAGAGAGGGATTAGTAAAATTAATTAATCTCTGTGTAGGGAGGGATTAGTAAAATGAATTAATCTCTGTGTAGGGAGGGATTAGTAAAATTAATTAATCTCTGTGTAGAGAGGGATTAGTAAAATGAATTAATCTCTGTGTAGGGAGGGATTAGTAAAATGAATTAATCTCTGTGTAGGGAGGGATTAGTAAAATTAATTAATCTCTGTGTAGGGAGGGATTAGTAAAATGAATTAATCTCTGTGTAGAGAGGGATTAGTAAAATTAATTAATCTCTGTGTAGGGAGGGATTAGTAAAATGAATTAATCTCTGTGTAGGGAGGGATTAGTAAAATGAATTAATCTCTGTGTAGGGAGGGATTAGTAAAATGAATTAATCTCTGTGTAGAGAGGGGATTAGTAAAATTAATTAATCTCTGTGTAGGGAGGGATTAGTAAAATTAATTAATCTCTGTGTAGAGAGGGATTAGTAAAATTAATTAATCTCTGTGTAGGGAGGGATTAGTAAAATGAATTAATCTCTGTGTAGGGAGGGAATTAGTAAAATTAATTAATCTCTGTGTAGGGAGGGATTAGTAAAATGAATTAATCTCTGTGTAGGGAGGGATTAGTAAAATGAATTAATCTCTGTGTAGGGAGGGATTAGTAAAATTAATTAATCTCTGTGTAGGGAGGGATTAGTAAAATGAATTAATCTCTGTGTAGGGAGGGAATTAGTAAAATGCGCATCAACCGACCCTGCTCTCCCCTAAATGCGAACCAAAAAGACATTGAACCTGTTGGACAATCTGTTTCTTATGTCTGCGTACATCCTTAATCCCTGAGTGCATCAGTGGGGTTTGTTAGGCTATGGTAGAAATGTTTGGAACGGACAAAATGGCCACAACACACTGGTCTAAACAGCATCACGTACTCCCCCCCCCCCCCCCCCCCCCTTCCTTCTCGAACCCCACACAGTGCAGTACTGTCCTCCTACCTGCTGGGGGAGACACTGAACCTCCTGGGGAAGCTGGGCTGCCTGCTGTGCATTCTGGGTAGCACGCTGATGGTCATCCACGCGCCCCAGGAAGAGGAAGTGACGTCGCTACAGCAGATGAGCCACATGCTGCTGGAACCGGGTAAGAGGAGGAAGTGACTCGCGCGCGCTTTGGACGTGTGTGATTGGCCAGTGCACGTCATGTGTCAGAGTCTGATTGGCCAGTGCACGTCATGTGTCAGAGTCTTAGAGTATATATATTTATAGAGAAGGCACCCAGAGGAAACCCTGGGTTTCAATGCCAAATGGACATAGTGGCCGAATGAAGGTATTGCAGCCTGGCCCCAAACACATGAACGCGCTGTCCGTCCGTTGACTATCATTGTGCACGTTCACGACGGACGGCCACTCACCATTGCAATCCGTCCCAGAATGCAGTCTGTTCCTACCCGGAAGGAGGAGTGAATCCACCTCATGTGCTTTTTGAGCAACTCAATGCAAGTGGATGGGAGGAGAACTATAACTCAATGAAAGTGGATGGGAGGAGAACTACAACTCAATGCAAGTGGATGGGGGGAGAACTACAACTCAATGCAAGTGGATGAGGAGGAGAACTACAACTCAATGCAAGTGGATGGGAGGAGAACTACAACTCAATGCAAGTGGATGGGAGGAGAACTACAACTCAATGCAAGTGGATGGGAGGAGAACTACAACAGTTTAAATATGATTATTTTCGGGGGTCCCCAGTTCAAATATGATTATTTTTCGGGGGTCCCCAGTTCAAATATGATTATTTTTCGGGGGTCCCCAGTTCAAACATGGGGCCAACCTTGACCGTAGGGGCCGCCATCAACTTTCCACCAGAGTGTTTGCGCGGAGAATTGGGGAGCATTTAGGGAGCATTGGGGGGCATTTAGGGAGCATTGGGGAGCATTTAGGGAGAATTGGGGAGCATTTGGGGAGCATTTGGGAGCATTTGGGAGCATTTGGGGAGCATTGGGGGGCATTTAGGGAGCATTGGGGGGCATTTGGGGAGCATTTAGGGAGCATTTAGGGAGCATTGGGGGGCATTTGGGGAGCATTTGGGGAGCATTTGGGGAGCATTTGGGAGCATTTGGGGAGCATTTGGGAGCATTTGGGAGCATTTGGGGAGCATTTAGGGAGCATTGGGGGGCATTTGGGGAGCATTTGGGGAGCATTGGGGAGCATTTGGGAGCATTTGGGGAGCATTTGGGAGCATTTGGGAGCATTTGGGGAGCATTGGGGAGCATTTAGGGAGCATTGGGGAGCATTTAGGGAGCATTTAGGGAGCATTTGGGGAGCATTGGGGAGCATTTAGGGAGCATTGGGGAGCATTTGGGGAGCATTGGGGAGCATTTGGGGAGCATTGGGGGGCATTTGGGGAGCATTTGGGGAGCATTTGGGGAGCATTTGGGAGCATTTGGGGAGCATTTGGGAGCATTTGGGAGCATTTGGGAGCATTTGGGGAGCATTTAGGGAGCATTGGGGGGCATTTGGGGAGCATTTGGGGAGCATTGGGGAGCATTTGGGAGCATTTGGGGAGCATTTGGGAGCATTTGGGGAGCATTTAGGGAGCATTGGGGAGCATTTAGGGAGCATTTAGGGAGCATTTGGGGAGCATTGGGGAGCATTAGGGAGCATTTGGGGAGCATTGGGGAGCATTTGGGGAGCATTGGGGAGCATTGGGGAGCATTTGGGAGCATTTAGGGAGCATTGGGGAGCATTTAGGGAGCATTGGGGAGCATTTGGGGAGCATTGGGGAGCATTTGGGGAGCATTGGGGAGCATTTAGGGAGCATTGGGGAGCATTTGGGGAGCATTGGGGAGCATTTAGGGAGCATTGGGGAGCATTTGGGAGCATTGGGGAGCATTTAGGGAGCATTGGGGAGCATTAGGGAGCATTGGGGAGCATTTAGGGAGCATTGGGGAGCATTTAGGGAGCATTGGGGAGCATTTAGGGAGCATTGGGGAGCATTGGGGAGCATTTAGGGAGCATTTGGGGAGCATTGGGGAGCATTTGGGGAGCATTGGGGAGCATTTGGGAGCATTGGGGAGCATTGGGGAGCATTTGGGA
This sequence comes from Protomyctophum parallelum, assembly GCF_964188405.1. Classification (NCBI taxonomy): domain Eukaryota; kingdom Metazoa; phylum Chordata; class Actinopteri; order Myctophiformes; family Myctophidae; genus Protomyctophum; species Protomyctophum parallelum. Next base: position 105,655,042 of record NC_139697.1, on the reverse strand, counting down.
GCATTGGGGAGCATTGGGGAGCACTGGGGAGCATTGGGGAGCATTTTGGGAGCATTTGGGAGCATTGGGGAGCATTTGGGAGCATTTGGGAGCATTTGGGAGCATTTGGGGAGCATTGGGGAGCATTTGGGGAGCGACAACGCAAAGCGTATTTACGTGAGCGCGGTCCCGTGCATTTATTGCCCCCCCCCCCCCCCCCAATTAATAGCAGCATTTCTAGGTTACCTTCGTCCATAATGTCTTAAAGTCTGTGGACATAACTTGTATTTCTAGGTTACCTTCGTCCATAATGTCTTAAAGTCTGTGGACATAACTTGTATTTCTAGGTTACCTTCGTCCATAATGTCTTAAAGTCTGTGGACATAACTTGTATTTCTAGGTTACCTTCGTCCATAATGTCTTAAAGTCTGTGGACATAACTTGTATTTCTAGGTCCCTTCGTCCATAATGTCTTAAAGTCTGTGGACATAACTTGTATTTCTAGGTCCCTTCGTCCATAATGTCTTAAAGTCTGTGGACATAACTTGTATTTCTAGGTCCCTTCGTCCATAATGTCTTAAAGTCTGTGGACATAACTTGTATTTCTAGGTCCCTTCGTCCATAATGTCTTAAAGTCTGTGGACATAACTTGTATTTCTAGGTTACCTTCGTCCATAATGTCTTAAAGTCTGTGGACATAACTTGTATTTCTAGGTCCCTTCGTCCATAATGTCTTAAAGTCTGTGGACATAACTTGTTGTTGTCTGCTGGCCCTTTTTCTTTTTTTCTCCTTTTTTTATTTTTTTTAGTAGCCCGTTATATATTTTTCTTTTGACTGTACGTGGCTCCCAGTTCCCACCTGACGTTGTGTGGGAGTCCAGACTGCTCCAGACCGTACTGAATAACTGACAGCTTGCACAAGGTCTTCAGACTAGGACTGAAGTCTAAGACGTACAGTTCATTGACCGACGAACCGAACGACGATCGATGTCCTCCAAAGAGGATGACGCGATCTCCCACCATGCAACAGAATACCATGTGACGCCACGGCACGTGAGCAGTGCTTGAACATGGGACGTTCCCTTTGGACTCGACCTCCTTCCAGGTGAACGTCGCTGGACTGAATTTCCACAGATCATTGAAGTCCTGCTTATAGTTCCTTCCACCAAATATGTACAGCTCTCCGTTGTGGGAAAAGGCTGAATGACTGCGGCGTCCTACTGGGACAAGCCGTGCAGAAGGAGTGTCCATCCATTGGTCGGTCTCTGTGTCAAACACTCTGATGGTGTTGTAGTTGACCCCGTTCCGACGGCCCCCAAATACAAACATCTTTGTCCCGATGACGGTGGCAGAGTGACCTGCTGTAGCAGGAGGTGGAGTTCCTCTGGTGTTAATTGAAGTCCAGACCATCGTGGTGGTGTCCAACTTGTAGATGTCATTAGTGTCTCTATTCCCAGTCCATCCTCCATAGATAAAAATGACCTTCCCAACAACACAGACTGAGTGGCCACACCTCCCCTCTGGAACGGTCCCAGAAACCTTGGGTGTGAGCATTCTGTGGCCGTCGACATCAAATGCATAAAGCACCGTGCTGTAGTTCCATGTGTCAGACTCAGTCCTTCCCCCCCAGATGTAGATGAAAGGGTCGATCAGCACAGCTGTGCGGCTGGTTTTCATGCGGTGAACCTCTAGGGGGCGTTGTCCTCTTCTATGTGTCTCTGGGGGCAACTCGGTCCAGCATAAAGACACTGTGTTGAAGACATGCACTTCAATCCGACGCTCTGACTCGATAAAGTCTCCTCTAAAGCAGTACACTTTGTGGTCCACTGCTACAGCAGCATCATACCGTGTCTCTGGAAGCCCTTTTAGGTGCACCGTCCAACGAAGCATTTCTCACAGTAGTTTATAGGTTTCTGCCGGTAAAATAAATCAGTCCTGAAAACGCTGAATGAATGACCTGAAGGAATGCAGTCCTACTGTGTGGGTCAGCACTTATATAGGTTAGCGGGCCTACGTGTGACGTAGACATGATGTCACATGTAGGCCTAGTGTCGTAGATGACTGACGTCACCATGCGTCACTTATATATTG
>NC_139697.1:105614821-105650272 GCF_964188405.1 Protomyctophum parallelum | reverse complement strand
TAAATATATATTTTTATCCCACGATTTTGTAACCCATTTTTCACCCCTGTGTCAATCATCTAATGTGATCCTGGGCTCTACACACCCTCCACCAGCCTAGTCCCCATATATGGGGGACAAGGGGAGACCAACCTAGTCCCCATATATGGGGGACAAGGGGAGACCAACCTAGTCCCCATATATGGGGGACAAGGGGAAAGCAACCTAGTCCCCATATATGGGGGACAAGGGGAGAGCAACCTAGTCCCCATATATGGGGGACAAGGGGAAAGCAACCTAGTCCCCATATATGGGGGACAAGGGGAGACCAACCTAGTCCCCATATATGGGGGACAAGGGGAGACCAACCTAGTCCCCATATATGGGGGACAAGGGGAAAGCAACCTAGTCCCCATATATGGGGGACAAGGGGAGAGCAACCTAGTCCCCATATATGGGGGACAAGGGGAAAGCAACCTAGTCCCCATATATGGGGGACAAGGGGAGACCAACCTAGTCCCCATATATGGGGGACAAGGGGGAGACCAACCTAGTCCCCATATATGGGGGACAAGGGGAGACCAACCTAGTCCCCATATATGGGGGACAAGGGGAGACCAACCTAGTCCCCATATAGACCAACCTAGTCCCCATATATGGGGGACAAGGGGAGACCAACCTAGTCCCCATATATGGGGGACAAGGGGAGAGCAACGGACTTGAACTCATGCTTCCTTCATGTCTGAGTGTCCAAGTTGCTTCTTTACACCTGACAGGGGGGGAGTTTCCCTGGTTGGACGTAGCGCGTGGAAGGAACACGTTATTCCAACCAGTTCCTTTCCCCTCCATCAGGCGCCCCGGCTGGCCAGGGGGAGGCAGTTTAGAGACCAGGATTACTGCATGTTTTTAGTGAGGGTACCTACCCTAGGGGACACGGGGAGAACATGTGAGGGTACCTACCCTAGGGGACACGGGGAGAACATGTGAGGGTACCTACCCTAGGGGACACGGGGAGAACATGTGAGGGTACCTACCCTAGGGGACACGGGGAGAACATGTGAGGGTACCTACCCTAGGGGACACGGGGAGAACATGTGAGGGTACCTACCCTAGGGGACACGGGGAGAACATGTGAGGGTACCTACCCTAGGGGACACAGGGAGAACATGTGAGGGTACCTACCCTAGGGGACACGGGAGAACATGTGAGGGTACCTACCCTAGGGGACACGGGGAGAACATGTGAGGGTACCTACCCTAGGGGACATGGGGAGAACATGTGAGGGTACCTACCCTAGGCGACACGGGGAGAACATGCAAACTCCACACATGCTTTATGAATTGAATACATGGGGCCCGAATGGAAACATGACAACAAGGACTTTTTTTTTGGGTTTGACTGTACTTTGATTGATTGATTGTTTGATTGGCTCGCAGGTGACCATGTACCAGCTGACCAATCAGCTGAGTCAGCCGGCGAAGAGGGAGGGGCCAACAGAGGAAGGAGGCGGGACCAGGGGCGGGGCTATAGGAGGAGGAGGAGGAGGAGGAGGAGGCGGAGTCGCTGAAGGTTTGATTTGATCAGATTTATTACCAGTGGTTTCCAAACCCTTTTCACATCAAGGACCCCCAAATCGAGCCTTTTATCACCCCGCGGACCCCCCCCCCCCCATTTATCCCATTCTGAACGGGAACCCATTTTGGTGTTAGCATCATGTTGTGCTTTAGCTATTGAAAAATAGCAGATCTACAAGCTCGTAGCGCGCCACCGAGTGGCGCGATACGAGCTTGTAGGTCTGCTGTTTTTTGAAAAATCGAAGAGCGACTGACATTTTTTAGAATCTGATCTCAGGTCAGAATGGGTTAATCAGACCAGTGGGGACATACTGGTCTGATTAACCCCATTCTGACCTGAGATCAGATTCATACGAGGTTTCCCCTGGACACACACTGGGTCTGATTAACCCATTCTGACCTGAGATCAGATTCATACGAGGTTTCCCCTGGACACACACTGGTCTGATTAACCCCATTCTGACCTGAGATCAGATTCATACGAGGTTTCCCCTGGACACACACTGGTCTGATTAACCCCATTCAGACCTGAGGTCAGATTCATACGAGGTTAATCATGATTAAATTAATTTCATATTTCCATTTCAACAGGAAAACATGGCATATTTTGGACATAGTTCGAATGGTGATTAATCATGATTAAATTAATTTTGAAGCTGTGATTAATCTGATTAAATGTTTTAATCGTTTGACAGCCCTAGTTAAAACTAATAGTTACTTTAAAATAGATTAATGTATTTAAATAGATTAACCAATTCTGAACGGGCACCCATTTTGGTGTCAGCATCATGTTATGCTTTAGCTATTTAAAAAATAGCAGATCTACAAGCTCATATCGCGCCACCGAGTGGCGCGATACGAGCTTGTAGGTCTGCTATTTTTGAAAAAAATTGAAGAACGACTGACATTTTTTAGAATCTGATCTCAGGTCAGAATGGGTTCATCAGACCCAGTGTGTGTCCGGTGGAAACGTCGTATGAATCTGATCTCAGGTCAGAATGGGTTAAATACAATGAATGGGTAATGAGTTCCGTGTGATGGACTGTTCTTTGTTTCACAAGGTGGTGTCAGAGGAGGAGGAGGAAGAGGAGGAGGAGGAGGAGGAGGAGGAGGAGGAGGAGGAGGAGGAGGAGGAGGAGGAGGGAATAAACGAGAAGATAAGGACGGACTGATTGACAACATGGTGATGGAGAGCCTTCCTCCCACGAGGGAGGACGGACCCAGAGTCTTCATCATCAGCTAGCAAAAGACTCAAAACTATAAGAGCCTCTTTTTAAACTCGTTCAGCGCCACCTGGAGGTCACCAGTTTAAAGGCTCCTGAGTGCCAATGCTCCCATTCTAAAGAGAGACATAATTTGTCATTGTATTATGCATGTGGTGTGCATGATGTCATCACCTGTACACACAGATTAGATTAGAGGGATTTTCAAAATATGGATGAAAATAAATTTCCAAGACGCCCGTGGCAGACATTACGTTTTTGGCTACTATATATATATATATATATATATATATATATTCTGGGGACCCCCCACATTAATTCCCCCCCCCCCCGGTTGAGAACCCCTGCACTATAGGAGAAAGATTATTTTTCAAAATAGTGGACAGAAAGTGTGTTATGTGTGTGTTAGTGTGTTAAGCTAATTAAGTATGCCTGGTTTGCCTTGTGGGTAATGATGGGTGGTGATCATCGAGTCTTAAAGGGATAGAGACTGAACCGGCGCAGTCCCTCCCCCTTTCAGAACAACGAACGGCCCAGGAAATGAAAACCCAATGCATTTCCCCCATAGGCAGTTCTTATTTAATTTATTTAAAGACCTTTTAAGCGTCGTACGAAAGCCAACTCTTGTCGTGACAAATCATGGACAACACACACAATATTTCGGGCCAAACAAAGAATTAGAAAGTAGAAACGAACGGCTAGGTTACAACACTTTTTATGTGTTTGTAATTAGTTGTTTGGTCCAAAATATTGTGTGTGTTGTCATGATTTGTCACGACAAGAGTTGGCTTCGTACGCTAAAAAATATGTTAAAAAAAAAAAGAAAAAAAAGTTTGATGAATTATAATAATTATATAATAATATAATAATAATAATCTACATTTGGGGGATATCTTTCACAATAATGAATACAACATGTTCTAGACATTCTAATGATCACAAAAAAACATATATTACAATTATTGTACCTACTTTTATTAGGGTAAAAAAGGTCAAAAGTCTAGGTTAAAAAATGTTGTCTAGACATTTTTTATTGTGTGAATTTCAGCCTCTGTGGGGGGGGGGGTATTTATATGCAAATATCATGACCAAATGCATTGAAATGGCATTGCTCATGAACATCACTGATGACGTTTAGGTGAAAAAATAACAGAAAGAATAATAATAATTTAGTAATTAATTAAAATAGAATTGTTGCTAAAAAGCAACGCTGGGTCTTAGAGAGTTTAAAAGGTCTTTAAATAAATTAAATAAGATCAAGTGGCACCAACTCCCGTCCGCATCTCATTTGTAAATAGAAATCTAAACGCGTGAATCTTTTAAATTGACGTTATTTTTCAGAAAGGAAGCCATAGAGGGTTAAAATGGGTCTTAACCCTTGGCCTACAATTCACGGAAAAAACGGAATTAATCGAAAAATCTAAACCTCCCGTTAACCGGAAAGAACGGAATGACAATCAATATCAGTTATCGCGGGGTCAAAGAGCAAAAATTAATATTTTTCGCTAATATCACTAATGTTGATGTAATTTACCAAAAAACGGCCGAAATCCGCGTGATCGGGCGCTATCGTGCACGCGCGCCGTCTCTATGTGCGTCGCTGTAAAAAGTGTGATATTTTGCGATCTTTTGGGGGTTGATTTGAGGTTAATTTGACTTAGTTATGAAAAATATAGCATTAGCTTAGCAATCCGGACCAGCCAAACTATTGACTAGGGTCAAACTACTACAGGATGTTGTTGATCGTTCAACCGGAAGTGACTTAGGAAGATCCGTCTATTTTAGCCAAAATCAGCATAATGATGCTTTCCCGCCATCTGGTGGCGAATCGAGAGAATACATTTGCTATGAATGAACAAAAAAAAACATCTCTTCAATCCACCAGATCTTTCTTGTATGTTTAAAACGATGAATTAAAAATATGCCAATTTGTTACCCAACAAAAAAAATTGTCCTGGCATTCAAGGGTTATGCTTCCAACTCGAGTAGAATTATTAATGTTTTGTACAAGTGTCCATGACAACAAAAATATATGATGTGGAGACAATAAAGACTATTATTATCATTATTATTGAAGGTGGCAACAGTCCATTTGCTCGGTAAAATATTTCGGGGGATATTTAGAATGTGTGCAGGGTTGACTATGTTGAATCTAGTTTGCATTAATGAGGATTTATTTGACACAATAAAATAAAATGGCGATAGTATTCCATGTGGGACAGACGGCCTGTTACAGCCAGATTGGGAGAGCAGCAGCTTTGTTGTTGTGAGGAAAGCGGTAAAATGAGACTTTCGTGGTTGTTTTCGTCTCAGATTTAGTCAGACGGAGTGTCACAGTATAACTCCATGGGGACACAAAAGCGACACAAAAGTAGGACCCGGAAGTATCTCAGGAGGGGGCGCTCACGTCACAGCTAAAATACTGAGGTATCTCAGGAGGGGGCGCTCACGTCACGGCTAAAATACTGAAGTATCTCAGGAGGGGGCGCTCACGTCACAGCTAAAATACTGAAGTATCTCAGGAGGGGGGCGCTCACGTCACGGCTAAAATACTGAAGTATCTCAGGATGGGGGCGCTCACGTCACAGCTAAAATACTGAAGTATCTCAGGAGGGGGCGCTCACGTCACGGCTAAAATACTGAAGTATCTCAGGAGGGGGCGCTCACGTCACAGCTAAAATACTGAAGTATCTCAGGAGGGGGCGCTCACGTCACAGCTAAATACTGAAGTATCTCAGGAGGGGGCGCTCACGTCACCGCTAAAATACTGAAGTATCTCAGGAGGGGGCGCTCACGTCACAGCTAAAATACTGAAGTATCTCAGGAGGGGGCGCTCACGTCACCGCTAAAATACTGAAGTATCTCAGGAGGGGGCGCTCACGTCACGGCTAAAATACTGAAGTATCTCAGGAGGGGGCGCTCACGTCACAGCTAAAATACTGAAGTATCTCAGGAGGGGGCGCTCACGTCACAGCTAAAATACTGAAGTATCTCAGGAGGGGGCGCTCACGTCACAGCTAAAATACTGAAGTATCTCAGGAGGGGGCGCTCACGTCACGGCTAAAATACTGAAGTATCTCAGGAGGGGGCGCTCACGTCACGGCTAAAATACTGAAGTATCTCAGGAGGGGGCGCTCACGTCACGGCTAAAATACTGAAGTATCTCAGGAGGGGGCGCTCACGTCACAGCTAAAATACTGAAGTATCTCAGGAGGGGGCGCTCACGTCACGGCTAAAATACTGAATAGCCATATATCCGTATGTTGTTCTGAAAGGGGGAGGGACTGCGCCGCTCTATAGCCATATATCCGTATGTTTTTCTTTCGATTTGGAACCGTACCAAAGGTACAGAGCGCTCAATGGTTTTTTTATGCCTTTTTTTTCCACCCAGGATCAAATATTATGTAATGTAATGTAATCCTGCAGGGCACTTCACTCCCTCTGCAAGCCTGGGGAGAGCAACGGCCTGACCTCATGCTTCCTTCTATGCATGAGGAGTCCAAGCTCCTCAAAAGCTTAATTGTTAATTGTTATCGCTCCCCGTCTGCAAGGCCCTTAAGACTGTAGAAGGGGCGGAGCTTGTGCTGTAGATAGAAAAGTGTGGCATTTGACAATGTGGCCAAAATTGTTTTTGTTTTATTATAGTCTTTTATCCTATCATGTGTGTCGTCTTTTATTAGTCGACTAAATCTACAGGTGATTTAGTCGACTAAAATGTGTTTTGGCGGGCCTTGATGCCGTCGTAATGAGTGTTTTTACACTTGCTTAAAATAGCTGATCTACAAGCTCACAACGTGTCGCAGCGCGACGCGTTGTGAGCTTGTAGATCTGCTATTTTCAGCATGCACCCAAGTGTAAAATGACTTATACTGGATCTCTTGTCCACTAGTCCCTTCCTAACATTTTAGTCTAGTTTTTATTTGTCGACGAAATTGTCAGTATATTTAGTCTTAGTTTTAGTCATCATAGATTCGTTTCCATTAGTTTTAGTCAGTGAAAAAAGGTAGTCGACGAACATTTTTCGTCTTAGTTTTAGTCGACGAAAACAACACTGGTCTAAAGCCTAAGGTGCTTTATTGATAGAGGAAAAATCCCATACACATATACTCTCTCTCTCTCTCTCTCTCTCTCCCTCTCCCTCCCTCCCTCTCTCTCTCTCTCTCTCTCTCTCTCTCTCTCTCTCTCTCTCTCTCTCTCCCTCCCTCCCTCTCTCTCTCTCTCTCTCCCTCTCCCTCTCCCTCTCCCTCTCCCTCTCCCTCTCCCTCTCTCTCTCTCTCTCTCTCTCTCTCCTCTCCCTCCCTCCCCTCTCTCTCTCTCTCTCTCTCCCTCCCTCCCTCCCTCCCTCTCTCTCTCTCTCTCTCTCTCTCTCTCTCTCTCTCTCTCTCTCTCTCTACACAACACTGCCTTGACACCACTCTCTCTCTCTCTCTCTCTCTCTCTCTCTCTCTCTCTCTCTCTCTCTCCCAGGATACCAAACAGGTTCTACTACTTTTCCAGTAGGAAACCCACACACACACACACACACACACACACACACACACACACACACACACACGCACACACACACACACACACACACACACACACACACACACACACACACACACACACACACACACACACACACACACACACACACACACAATGGTTTCAATAACAGGCTTAAGAGAATCCTCCATATAATTCAATATTTGCACAAACACGTTTCAGAACATCTCTATGTCTGCTAGGTCTACATCTCTATGTCTACTAGGTCTACATCTCTAGGTCTACATCTCTATGTCTACTAGGTCTACATCTCTACTGTAATAATAATAAAAATCACACCCATGTGAAGTGAGCAGTGCAATGTTGTGCAACATTGCACTGCTCACTTCACAGGGGTGTGATTTTCATTATTATTACAGTAGAAGTATTTTTCTTATGAAAGCAGAGAGTCTTCTGTTTCATACGGTATATAGTATGTACATGTCGCTATAGGCCTTATTTTGTGAATAATAGTTCTTCTGGTCCATGCATTTTCTGAAATCCTCTCTGGTGGGCGCAAGCTGCATTCAATAGCCAATTACTGACAAACTATATTTGTATATATTTGTATATTTGTTTTCCTCCTAAAAGTAGACATTCAGGGCTTTCATTCAGTGTGTAGTATGTATATGATAATAATTTATTTATGTTTATATCTGCCTGTCAATCTCTGTGACTTTAAACCTTTATAACTCGCTATGATAACTTCATGAGGAAATGCTCACTTCACAGGGGTGTGATTTTTATTATTATTACAGTATTAGTTTTTTTCTTATGAAAGCAGAGGGTCTTCTGTTTCATACGGTATATAATATGTACATGTCGCTATAGGCCTTATTTTGTGAATAATAGTTGGACCTGAACAACTGCATTCAATAGCCTACTGACAAACTGTACATGGGATCAATATTATGTATTTGTTTTCCTCCTAAAAGTAGACAATTAGGGCTTTCATTCAGTGTGTAGTATGTATATGACAATAATTTATTTATGTTTATTTTTATATCTGCCTTCAGAACGATAGTATAACGGTGAGATGCGTTACTGGATCGGTGAGTTTAGTGGTTGAGGTTGACATGTCTGGACATGTTTGAGGAAAGAAGCACAGGAGAGAGAGATGATCAAATAACTGGCCGCTTTGTTGGACAACGCTATCGCGTCTTCACTTTGTTTGGGCAAAGAAGCACGTATAGTAGAGATCAGCGATGGAAAAGAGCTTTATCCACGGCAGATAAGTAATGACGTATTATCGAGGGACCGCCATGATCAACTAACTGCCTGGGACCGAGGCTACGTTGTCACCAGCCAATGCAGCCATCGCTATCCGTTGTGTGATTGTAGCCTTTTTATTCATTATAATTGCAGTGATAAGACCTATATCACAGCCGGGCGTCTCTCTCGATACCGTGGATGTAGCCTACATCCACAATCACACAACGGATAGCGATGATGGCTGCATTGGCTGACGAAGACGTAGGCAGTAAGTTGATCATGGCGGTCCTTCGATAATACGTCATTACTTATCTGCCGTGGATAAAGCTCTTTTCCATCGCTGATCTCTACTATCCGTGCTTCTTTGCCCAAACAAAGTGAAGACGCGATGGCGATGCACACAACGGATAGCGATGGCTGGTGAAGACTGAAGACGTAGCCAGGCAGTTAGTTGATCATGGCGTGTGCCGTGTGCGTGTTGAAAACGTTATGAAATGGCGATCGTTGAAGATTATTCTTGGTTTATATACTGGCAGAGGGCAAATCGACACGACTGCGTTATATCTTTTTCCGAGAATGAGAGAGCGGTGCAAGGCGCAGTGTGGCCTGGGGCCAGTGGGGGGGGAACTCAAACTGCAATGCGATCCGGGCAGAAGAGACTCCCCCCACAAAGATTCCTCGGGAGAAACCATGTAGAAACAGGAGGGGAGGGGGAATCGAGTGTATTCACAGACACTAGACTACTACTAGAGTATGGGTAACTCCATTTTAGATCCCCTGATCTGCGTTGGTCTATGCCGTGTGCAGGAAGGCGATGCCGCCTCCCCAGTACGTCGTAATGGATACGGCATGCCTGGAATGTGGTTAGACCAGGCCTCTTTTCAGGAGGTGGGGGGCTTTTAAACTCCCGGATCTCATACCGGATCTTTCTGGAGATGATCGGTGTTACATTATGTGTTGTCCGGGCGTCAGAGAAGTTGATGTACAGTATACAGTAAAAACACCAATAAAACGCTTTAGTACGTTATGCGCAGACGGCGTTCGAGATTAATAAAGCGCTTTAAAGCGTTTTGCGCAGTCGATGTGTTAAACATAAATAAAGGCACATAAAACATATAAAAATGAAATATGAAATATTTTAAAACAGACAAGTTTAGAATAAGTTGATTTTATCTCATTTTGCTGAGAATGCACTTTAGGACCACACTTTGAGAACCACTGGCTCCTAAAATCTATAAAAACAGTAAAACAGTTCCTGAAACCACCAGAACATGTTGTTGGATAAGATTGTGTCCACAATTCCACACTGTATTCATCTATTTAGACCCGAGCTGGACTCTACAAAATGTTTCTATATATTAGCGGTTCTCAAATTATGTCATGTTATTATGTCATGCCAGAAATGTTGTGAAATTGACCGCCGACCACTGTCTGAAAATATGTGACCAGATTTGACTGAGAGCCTGCCATCGCGAAATCTCCATCTTTTCACCAGAAAGGAGATTATAATCTTTTTGTTTATCCAAGAGTCCTTGAGTTAAAAGCACAGGCAGAATTCACATACTAGAGCATGTCTGAAAATCAGCAATAATATGAAATAAATGCTTAAACATGTAGCTATAGGTGTAATGTTAGAGTCCACAGAAGACATGTAAATATGAAATAAATGCTTAAACATGTAGCTAGGTGTAATGTTAGAGACCACAGAAGACATGTAAATATGAAATAAATGCTTAAACATGTAGCTATAGGTGTAATGTTAGAGACCACAGAAGACATGTAAATATGATATAAATGCTTAAACATGTAGCTAGGTGTAATGTTAGAGACCACAGAAGACATGTAAATATGAAATAAATGCTTAAACATGTAGCTAGGTGTAATGTTAGAGACCACAGAAGACATGTAAATATGAAATAAATGCTTAAACATGTAGCTATAGGTGTAATGTTAGAGACCACAGAAGACATGTAAATATGATATAAATGCTTAAACATGTAGCTAGGTGTAATGTTAGAGACCACAGAAGACATGTAAATATGAAATAAATGCTTAAACATGTAGCTAGGTGTAATGTTAGAGACCACAGAAGACATGTAAATATGAAATAAATGCTTAAACATGTAGCTATAGGTGTAATGTTAGAGACCACAGAATACATGTAAATATGAAATAAATGCTTAAACATGTAGCTATAGGTGTAATGTTAGAGACCACAGAAGACATGTTAATATGAAATAAATGCTTAAACATGTAGCTATAGGTGTAATGTTAGAGACCACAGAAGACATGTAAATATGAAATAAATGCTTAAACATGTAGCTATAGGTGTAATGTTAGAGACCACAGAAGACATGTAAATATGAAATAAATGCTTAAACATGTAGCTATAGGTGTAATGTTAGAGACCACAGAAGACATGTAAATATGAAATAAATGCTTAAACATGTAGCTATAGGTGTAATGTTAGAGACCACAGAAGACATGTAAATATGAAATAAATGCTTAAACATGTAGCTATAGGTGTAATGTTAGAGTCCACAGAAGACATGTAAATATGAAATAAATGCTTAAACATGTAGCTAGGTGTAATGTTAGAGACCACAGAAGACATGTAAATATGAAATAAATGCTTAAACATGTAGCTATAGGTGTAATGTTAGAGACCACAGAAGACATGTAAATATGATATAAATGCTTAAACATGTAGCTAGGTGTAATGTTAGAGACCACAGAAGACATGTAAATATGAAATAAATGCTTAAACATGTAGCTAGGTGTAATGTTAGAGACCACAGAAGACATGTAAATATGAAATAAATGCTTAAACATGTAGCTATAGGTGTAATGTTAGAGACCACAGAATACATGTAAATATGAAATAAATGCTTAAACATGTAGCTATAGGTGTAATGTTAGAGACCACAGAAGACATGTTAATATGAAATAAATGCTTAAACATGTAGCTATAGGTGTAATGTTAGAGACCACAGAAGACATGTAAATATGAAATAAATGCTTAAACATGTAGCTATAGGTGTAATGTTAGAGACCACAGAAGACATGTAAATATGAAATAAATGCTTAAACATGTAGCTATAGGTGTAATGTTAGAGACCACAGAAGACATGTAAATATGAAATAAATGCTTAAACATGTAGCTATAGGTGTAATGTTAGAGACCACAGAAGACATGTAAATATGAAATAAATGCTTAAACATGTAGCTATAGGTGTAATGTTAGAGACCACAGAAGACATGTAAATATGAAATAAATGCTTAAACATGTAGCTATAGGTGTAATGTTAGAGACCACAGAAGACATGTAAATATGAAATAAATGCTTAAACATGTAGCTATAGGTGTAATGTTAGAGACCACAGAAGACATGTAAATATGAAATAAATGCTTAAACATGTAGCTAGGTGTGATGTTAGAGACCACAGAAGACATGTAAATATGAAATAAATGCTTAAACATGTAGCTATAGGTGTAATGTTAGAGACCACAGAAGACATGTAAATATGAAATAAATGCTTAAACATGTAGCTAGGTGTAATGTTAGAGACCACAGAAGACATGTAAATATGAAATAAATGCTTAAACATGTAGCTATAGGTGTAATGTTAGAGACCACAGAAGACATGTAAATATGAAATAAATGCTTAAACATGTAGCTATAGGTGTAATGTTAGAGACCACAGAAGACATGTAAATATGAAATAAATGCTTAAACATGTAGCTATAGGTGTAATGTTAGAGACCACAGAAGACATGTAAATATGAAATAAATGCTTAAACATGTAGCTATAGGTGTAATGTTAGAGACCACAGAAGACATGTAAATATGAAATAAATGCTTAAACATGTATATAGGTGTAATGTTAGAGTCCACAGTAGACATGTAAATATGAAATAAATGCTTAAACATGTAGCTATAGGTGTAATGTTAGAGTCCACAGAAGACATGTAAATATGAAATAAATGCTTAAACATGTAGCTATAGGTGTAATGTTAGAGACCACAGAAGACATGTAAATATGAAATAAATGCTTAAACATGTAGCTATAGGTGTAATGTTAGAGACCACAGAAGACATGTAAATATGAAATAAATGCTTAAACATGTAGCTATAGGTGTAATGTTAGAGTCCACAGAAGACATGTAAATATGAAATAAATGCTTAAACATGTAGCTATAGGTGTAATGTTAGAGACCACAGTAGACATGTAAATATGAAATAAATGCTTAAACATGTAGCTATAGGTGTAATGTTAGAGTCCACAGAAGACATGTAAATATGAAATAAATGCTTAAACATGTAGCTATAGGTGTAATGTTAGAGACCACAGAAGACATGTAAATATGAAATAAATGCTTAAACATGTAGCTAGGTGTAATGTTAGAGACCACAGAAGACATGTAAATATGAAATAAATGCTTAAACATGTAGCTATAGGTGTAATGTTAGAGACCACAGAAGACATGTAAATATGAAATAAATGCTTAAACATGTAGCTATAGGTGTAATGTTAGAGACCACAGAAGACATGTAAATATGAAATAAATGCTTAAACATGTAGCTATAGGTGTAATGTTAGAGACCACAGAAGACATGTAAATATGAAATAAATGCTTAAACATGTAGCTATAGGTGTAATGTTAGAGACCACAGAAATGAACCTTTCAAGACTGTTTTCTCAACTCGCTGTTTTTTGCAAGACATTATTAATCTATAAGCCATATGTCCAAAACTGGTTGGTCAAACTGAACAACCAATTGTCAATGATTCCGCTGCTTTCATATGACATGAAAAAACGAAACGAAAAAAAAAAAAAAAAGTCCAATGGCAGTCCCTCAGTAAAATGTAGCCACATATGTTGTTCCAGGGACTACCCAGAAGCCTTGTAGATCTTTGCTTCTTGGCGGTCCCTGGAAGTTCTTGGCGGTCCCTGGAAGTTCTTGGCGGTCCCTGGAAGTTCTTGGCGGTCCCTGGAAGTTCTTGGCGGTCCCTGGAAGTTCCCGGAACAACATATTTTCAGATTGGAGTCGCGGCCAAATTACACATATAGGTTTTTATTCATTCACATTAAATAGTTTGAGCACCAATGATACAGAAACATAATGGTTTTTATTCATTCACATTAAATAGTTTGAGCACCAATGATACAGAAACATAATGGTTTTTATTCATTCACATTAAATAGTTTGAGCACCAATGATACAGAAACATAATGGTTTTTATTCATTCACATTAAATAGTTTGAGCACCAATGATACAGAAACATAATGGTTTTTATTCATTCACATTAAATAGTTTGAGCACCAATGATACAGAAACATAATGGTTTTTATTCATTCACATTAAATAGTTTGAGCACCAATGATACAGAAACATAATGGTTTTTATTCATTCACATTAAATAGTTTGAGCACCAATGATACAGAAACATAATGGTTTTTATTCATTCACATTAAATAGTTTGAGCACCAATGATACAGAAACATAATGGTTTTTATTCATTCACATTAAATAGTTTGAGCACCAATGATACAGAAACATAATGGTTTTTATTCATTCACATTAAATAGTTTGAGCACCAATGATACAGAAACATAATGGTTTTTATTCATTCACATTAAATAGTTTGAGCACCAATGATACAGAAACATAATGGTTTTTATTCATTCACATTAAATAGTTTGAGCACCAATGATACAGAAACATAATGGTTTTTATTCATTCACATTAAATAGTTTGAGCACCAATGATACAGAAACATAATGGTTTTTATTCATTCACATTAAATAGTTTGAGCACCAATGATACAGAAACATAATGGTTTTTATTCATTCACATTAAATAGTTTGAGCACCAATGATACAGAAACATAATGGTTTTTATTCATTCACATTAAATAGTTTGAGCACCAATGATACAGAAACATAATGGTTTTTATTCATTCACATTAAATAGTTTGAGCACCAATGATACAGAAACATAATGGTTTTTATTCATTCACATTAAATAGTTTGAGCACCACTGGCTACGTTTACATGAGCAGTTAAATCCCCTTTTCATTCCGAATAGAAGTTCAATCCTATTAAACGTTGTTATGTAAACACCTACAAAAACGTACATCCGAATGAAAACGCTCGATGCGATCTAAAAACCATTCCGATGTCACTGGCCGGATTACTCCGATTTTCAATGCGATTGAAAGAAAATTGGACTCATGTTGAGTCATGTACACTGCTTCGGATGTAAATTCATTCTGGTCTTTCTGAGCATGCTCATTCTCTCATTTCCATTGCGCTCCAACTCCAAGGCGCTCATAAGCCTCATATCCAAGGCGCGCCGAGGAGTTTGCACGTAGAGCGCGTTATTTCGTGCATTTTGTGTGTGTGTGTGTGTGTTCAACGGTCTCTCTCTCACACTCTCTCTCTCTCTCTCTCTCTCTCTCTCTCTCTCAAAAATAACGAGCGACCCGATACAATAATTATCAGTGTGTTGCGTGCCCTGGCCGTGCTGTAGATAATAAAGTAGGCTACACATAAAAACGAGATGATCACCTTCCCAGCGGAGAAGGGGAGCCGCAGCAGGTGGGGAAAAAAAGACGGTAAACATAATATGTCCGTCCCTATCCAAGCAGCAGCCTCAAAACTACTGCGGAATGAAATGATGGGATTTCAAAGTGTCGTCTTTCGTCTGAAAGTCACAATGAATGAACTGCCTATATTTTATGTGTCCAACAGATGGCGTAGTTTCACGTGAATTAACATGTAGGCCTATCATGTCTTCTATCACTTCTCCATATAAACACTCATTCGGAATGACCATTTCCCATGTAAACAAGCGGGAAAAAACATTACATCGGATGTATTTTATTCGGAAGTATTTATTCGGAATGATCACCCTTCATGTAAACGTAGCCACTGATACAGAAACATAATGGTTTTTATTCATTCACATTAAATAGTTTGAGCACCAATGATACAGAAACATAATGGTTTTTATTCATTCACATTAAATAGTTTGAGCACCAATGATACAGAAACATAATGGTTTTTATTCATTCACATTAAATAGTTTGAGCACCAATGATACAGAAACATAATGGTTTTTATTCATTCACATTAAATAGTTTGAGCACCAATGATACAGAAACATAATGGTTTTTATTCATTCACATTAAATAGTTTGAGCACCAATGATACAGAAACATAATGGTTTTTATTCATTCACATTAAATAGTTTGAGCACCAATGATACAGAAACATAATGGTTTTTATTCATTCACATTAAATAGTTTGAGCACCAATGATACAGAAACATAATGGTTTTTATTCATTCACATTAAATAGTTTGAGCACCAATGATACAGAAACATAATGGTTTTTATTCATTCACATTAAATAGTTTGAGCACCAATGATACAGAAACATAATGGTTTTTATTCATTCACATTAAATAGTTTGAGCACCAATGATACAGAAACATAATGGTTTTTATTCATTCACATTAAATAGTTTGAGCACCAATGATACAGAAACATAATGGTTTTTATTCATTCACATTAAATAGTTTGAGCACCAATGATACAGAAACATAATGGTTTTTATTCATTCACATTAAATAGTTTGAGCACCAATGATACAGAAACATAATGGTTTTTATTCATTCACATTAAATAGTTTGAGCACCAATGATACAGAAACATAATGGTTTTTATTCATTCACATTAAATAGTTTGAGCACCAATGATACAGAAACATAATGGTTTTTATTCATTCACATTAAATAGTTTGAGCACCAATGATACAGAAACATAATGGTTTTTATTCATTCACATTAAATAGTTTGAGCACCAATGATACAGAAACATAATGGTTTTTATTCATTCACATTAAATAGTTTGAGCACCAATGATACAGAAACATAATGGTTTTTATTCATTCACATTAAATAGTTTGAGCACCAATGATACAGAAACATAATGGTTTTTATTCATTCACATTAAATAGTTTGAGCACCAATGATACAGAAACATAATGGTTTTTATTCATTCACATTAAATAGTTTGAGCACCAATGATACAGAAACATAATGGTTTTTATTCATTCACATTAAATAGTTTGAGCACCAATGATACAGAAACATAATGGTTTTTATTCATTCACATTAAATAGTTTGAGCACCAATGATACAGAAACATAATGGTTTTTCCATTTAAACACTTTAACCATCATATTAAAAGCTGTTAGATTGTTGAATGGCAGATCTACAAGCTCACAGCGCGGCACCAAGTGCCACGCTACCAGCTTGTAGATTTGATATTTTGGGTGTTTTAAACAACACATTAAAAAAACAGTGTAGATTGCAGAACATAATTAATTTAGCTGATAAAAAATGTAATTCTTTTGTAGTTTTTATTTTATCAGTGGAAATAGGTCGTCGGACATTTTGTCGATAACATAAGCATTGCATGTGAGCTTGTAGATCAGCTATTTTTGGCGAATGTAGGCCCCTTCGTTTTTTTTTATTATTATTTTAATTATTTAATTAAATCAGGAATAGGCCATGGAACTGTTGCCTCATAATGTACACTCAAGGCTAAAATGTACCCCACGCCCCCATCAGTGTTGCCAAGTCTGCCTATTATAAGCGACTTTGGGCTACCAGTTCCTCTGTAAAGTTGCTTGTAAATATGATCCTTGAGTTGACATGAACAACATAATTGTGTTTGAGACGTTTGAGAGCCACAGGCAGCTCTCTAAAGACGTTAGACCAGTGGTTCTCAAGCGGACCCCCACAATGACAGTAATTGGCCCGCGGACCCCCACAATGACAGTAATTGGCCCGCGGACCCCCACAATGACAGTAATTGGCCCGCGGACCCCCACAATGACAGTAATTGGCCCGCGGACCCCCACAATGACAGTAATTGGCCCGCGGACCCCCATGCCAGCTATAGGGACCCCATTAACTACGCATTAGGCTACGGGCCCTCATTTATAATGGCATTTCTATCTGAGACCCCCAATTTATATCCCAAAAATCAACGTTAATCAGGGTCCATTTGGTTCCTTTTCAGACTCCATCATGGCCCATAGCACTTACCCTACCCCCTTAGATAGCATTTCTGTTGGCTTAGATAGCATTTGACACAGACTTATAGCATGTTATGTAGACAGCACTATAATTGTATTGTATTTAGTCATAGCACGCCATAGTACATTATGTATAGCATAGTAGTGAATATGTATAGTTTATTATGTATAGTGTAGCCTATGTATAGTTTCATCATATAGATATTCCACTGTTACCTTCTTAACTTACGCAGGTTTCATGATAAATGTTTTTATGTGATGTATTCCCATGCTTTTGTTCTTGCTTAAATGTAAGTCGCTCTGGATTAAGAGCGTCTGCTAAATGCCTACATTGTAAATTGTAAATTGTTCCACGCTATAATTTAGTCGGGGACCCCCTGGAACTCCCTCAAGGACCCCGGGGGTCCCAGGACCCCACTTTGAGAACCACTGCGTTAGACAATAATATTTATAACATTCCGAATGCCTGCTTGTTTTCATAGACCCGCCTGCTTGTTTGTCTCGTAACACCAAACACATGGCAACACTGGCCCCCATCGGTGTTGCCATGTCCGCCTACTATAAGCGAATATATATAGGCTTGGTTTGTTCTTCTGTAAAGTTGCTTGTAAATATTGGTAGTTGCGTTTTTGCTCGTTTAAAGCGTAGTTGTTTATTTGGACTTGTTTCTAAAGTGTAGTTGTTTATTTGGACTTGTTTCTAAAGCGTAGTTGTTTATTTGGACTTGTTTCTAAAGTGTAGTTGTTTATTTGGACTTGTTTCTAAAGTGTAGTTGTTTATTTGGTCTTGTTTCTAAAGTGTAGTTGTTTATTTGGTCTTGTTTCTAAAGTGTAGTTGTTTATTTGGTCTTGTTTCTAAAGTGTAGTTGTTTATTTGGTCTTGTTTCTAAAGTGTAGTTGTTTATTTGGACTTGTTTATAAAGTGTAGTTGTTTATTTGGTCTTGTTTCTAAAGTGTAGTTGTTTATTTGGTCTTGTTTCTAAAGGGTAGTTGTTTATTTGGTCTTGTTTCTAAAGTGTAGTTGTTTATTTGGACTTGTTTATAAAGTTTAGTTGTTTATTTGGTCTTGTTTCTAAAGTGTAGTTGTTTATTTGGTCTTGTTTCTAAATTGTAGTTGTTTATTTGGTCTTGTTGTCTAATGTTAAATAATACTAATACTACTACTACTACTACTATTACTACTACTACTAATAATAATACTCCGTGCTAGGGAGGGACCAGATTTGTGTTGTTAAAATGTGCTTATTTCTCTCCCAACCAACGAGCAGAGCGTGGCAACCCAGCCCTGTCTGCAGAGAGCAGTCAGTGTTGTGAGACTAGCATCTAGCAGCATTCAGTCAGTCTGTTCTTTTCTGCAGCGTCGATACAATGTAACAGCTTTTAAATTACCACTGATCTATAAACACTAAGGATCTCCGTCTGCAACCAGGGGGGGCATCATTCTACAGCATCTGATTCTACACTTTTAAAACTAACAAACCCCCCACAAGAAAGACAACAAACCTAATACTGATGCTGCTCTGCACATAGCATGCTGGATGGTTGTGTGTGTGTGTGTGTGTGTGTGTGTGTGTGTGTTTTACATGCATTTGTGCTGCCCTGCAACAACACACACAAACAACACTAACCTTATGATGCCTTATTTCCCCGATCATTAGCTCCTAATAAGGCTGTGGTCTTTATAAAACGGGGAACTGTTTTTGGTTGGTTTTTTTTTTTTTTAGCTCAATGCTACAGTGTTAGCTAGTGGTGGCTACTATAGCTAACAGTATAATAGTTCTCCTATGTGAGCATCTCAGGCCTTTAGGAAAGCATAAGACCCTTTTTTTGGGGGGGGGGGGGGGGGTCTTGTATTATTCAGCCCACCCACCCACCACCACCTGCTGAGATCCACATACATGTGAGTATAAGAGTTGTAACATTTATTTAATCATTCTTATGTGTGTTGTTTTGATGGCTGGTTGGTTGGTGTGTTGGTGAGTCTGTGAGATTGTTGTTGTTGTTGTTGTTGTTGTTGTGAGTGATTGCTGTGTTTAAAAAAATAAAATAAATAACCTTTATTTTCCCAGTAAAACAAACACACGTTGGTTCAAGGTGGACCCTGTTGTAAACAAGTGTAGTGCTTTATTGCTGTCGTCCACTCACAGTTGACAGTCTTTGTATTGAGAAATGTACTGTAATTCTGCAAACTGTTAATCAATCAATCAATCAATCGATCAAAGACTAAAAGTGTCTTTCACAAGTTTGAACTGTCCAAGAGAAGAGGTGAAATGATGTCACACGGCTCTGCCAGTAACAACAAATGCAAGACAATAACAGGATGCTCATAAACACAGGAGCCACTAGCCGCAATTTGCAAACTCTATATTTTTTTATAATGGGATGAATCTAGAGTTTTGCTTTTGCGATCTGCTTGTATTAAAATATGTTAAACTCAGGGGCACGGTGGCACAGTTGTTAGTGCTGTCGCCTCACAGCTAGAAGGTCCTGGGTTTGATTCCCGCTGGGGACGCTGTGGGTGCTGGCGGCGTGTTTCCTCCTCCGCGTCATCAGTGCCCATACCCGAGGCGGTGTTGGCGAAAGGGCCTTTCTGTGTGGAGTTTGCATGTTCTCCCCGTGTCCCCTAGGGTAGGTACCCTCACAAAAAACATGCAGTAATCCTGGTCTCTAAACTGCCTCCCCCTGGCCAGCCGGGGCACCTGATGGAGGGGAAAGGAACTGGTTGGAATAACGTGTTCCTTCCACGCGCTACGTCCAACCAGGGAAACTCCCCCCTGTCAGGTGTAAAGGAGCAACTTGGACACTCAGGCATGAAGGAAGCATGAGTTCAAGTCCGTTGCTCTCCCCTTGTCCCCCATATATGGGGACTAGGTTGGTCTCCCCTTGTCCCCCATATATGGGGACTAGGTTGGTCTCCCCATGTCCCCCATATATGGGGACTAGGTTGCTCTCCCCTTGTCCCCCATATATGGGGACTAGTTTGGTCTCCCCATGTCCCCCATATATGGGGACTAGGTTGGTCTCCCCTTGTCCCCCATATATGGGGACTAGGTTGGTCTCCCCTTGTCCCCCATATATGGGGACTAGGTTGCTCTCCCCTTGTCCCCCATATATGGGGACTAGGTTGCTCTCCCCTTGTCCCCCATATATGGGGACTAGGTTGGCGGAGGGTGTGTAGAGCCCAGGATCACATTAGATGATTGACACAGGGGTGAAAAATGGGTTACAAAATTGTGGGATAAAAAATATATATATATATATAAAAAATATATATATATGTTAAACTCACCAACTCACCAACTGTAGGGAAATCTTCAATTATCCTCTTTCAATCGGCCAAGCTTTTGTGTCCACCGTAGACATGTTATGAGCTACTTTCTGTCAAGACATTCTGTGCAGGTGATTCTTTTTCCAAGTGTTGGTAGTTTGGAATCACTCGTTTTACATTAGCGGGTCGCGCCGCTGCCTCCTGCATTGGAAACAGGTGGTACGCAGGGCGGTTCCTAGCCCCTCGCGGGTCCCCCTTTCATCAGGTGGTACGCAGGGCGGTTCCTAGCCCCTCTCGGGTCCCCCTTTCATCAGGTGGTACGCAGGGCGGTTCCTAGCCCCTCTCGGGTCCCCCTTTCATCAGGTGGTACGCAGGGCGGTTCCTAGCCCCTCTCGGGTCCCCCTTTCATCAGGTGGTACGCAGGGCGGTTCCTAGCCCCTCGCGGGTCCCCCTTTCATCAGGTGGTACGCAGGGCGGTTCCTAGCCCCTCTCGGGTCCCCCTTTCATCAGGTGGTACGCAGGGCGGTTCCTAGCCCCTCTCGGGTCCCCCTTTCATCAGGTGGTACGCAGGGCCGTTCCTAGCCCCTCTCGGGTCCCCCTTTCATCAGGTGGTACGCAGGGCGGTTCCTAGCCCCTCTCGGGTCCCCCTTTCATCAGGTGGTACGCAGGGCGGTTCCTAGCCCCTCTCGGGTCCCCCTTTCATCAGGTGGTACGCAGGGCCGTTCCTAGCCCCTCTCGGGTCCCCCTTTCATCAGGTGGTACGCAGGGCGGTTCCTAGCCCCTCTCGGGTCCCCCTTTCATCAGGTGGTACGCAGGGCGGTTCCTAGCCCCTCGCGGGTCCCCCTTTCATCTTTCACCCGTTAGGGTCCCTTGGCCTTTCTCCCACTCTATCGTAGAGGGCTCTGTACATGCGCTCCCTTCAGGCCGATCTGTGGTGGTGAGATGTTTCAGAGATGCATAAAGCAGCTATAGGCGACGACGGAGTTTAACCCATTCTGACCTGAGATCAGATTTCTAAACATGTCTTCTACATCCAGACCGTTTTCCATTCTGACCTGAGATCAGATTCCACAAAATGTCTTCTATGTCAAGTCGCTCTTCGATTTTTCAAAAAATAGCAGACCTACAAGCTCGTAGCGCGCCACTCGGTGGCGCGCTACGAGCTTGTAGGTCTGCTATTTTTCAATAGCTAAAGCATAACATGATGCTAACACCAAAATGGGTTCCCGCGCAAAAATGGGTTAATATTTAAAATTATTTTAATACCAGAGCATTGGAAGTGGTCAAACTGTCAACATGAGCAGTTCAAGCATCGCCCATGAAACGGTGATGGTCTGAGATGTTTCACAAGTTGTTGTTGACCCATTTAATAACCGTTACAATGTTTACTGTGTGTTTCAGCTGAAGCATCATGGCGGACAGGAAGGGCAAGACGCCCGGCGCCATCAAGACGTTGTCCAAGAGGGAACAGGAGGAGCTGAAGAAGAGGGTAGGATACATGAACGCTGCTGCCGCCATTTTGTTTACATCGTGGTTTTACATTAGCCCATCGCTGATGAGCCAGCCTCAGTGGCCTTGTGGGTAGAGTGTCCGCCCTGAGACTGGGAGGTCGGGGTTCCATTCCCCGGCCCGGGTCACATACCAAAGACTGTAAAAATGGGACCCAGTCAGTGCCTCCCTGCTTGACACTCAGCATCAAGGGTTGGATTGGGGGGGTCAGTCCCTGCGACATACTAGCGTCATGTCCAGGGGGTGTACTTGTACATCAAGCTGCCTCACGCTACAGAAACAGGAGATAGGCTCCTGCCCCTATGGGCCTCATGGCTACAGAAACAGGAGATAGGCTCCTGCCCTATGGGCCTCATGGCTACAGAAACAGGAGATAGGCTCCTGCCCTATGGGCCTCATGGCTACAGAAACAGGAGATAGGCTCCTGCCCCTATGGGCCTCATGGCTACAGAAACAGGAGATAGGCTCCTGCCCCTATGGGCCTCATGGCTACAGAAACAGCAGATAGGCTCCTGCCCCTATGGGCCTCATGGCTACAGAAACAGGAGATAGGCTCCTGCCCCTATGGGCCTCATGGCTACAGAAACAGGAGATAGGCTCCTGCCCCCTATGGGCCTCATGGCTACAGAAACAGGAGATAGGCTCCTGCCCCTATGGGCCTCATGGCTACAGAAACAGGAGATAGGCTCCTGCCCCTATGGGCCTCATGGCTACAGAAACAGGAGATAGGCTCCTGCCCTATGGGCCTCATGGCTACAGAAACAGGAGATAGGCTCCTGCCCCTATGGGCCTCATGGCTACAGAAACAGGAGATAGGCTCCTGCCCCTATGGGCCTCATGGCTACAGAAACAGGAGATAGGCTCCTGCCCCTATGGGCCTCATGGCTACAGAAACAGGAGATAGGCTCCTGCCCCCTATGGGCCTCATGGCTACAGAAACAGGAGATAGGCTCCTGCCCCTATGGGCCTCATGGCTACAGAAACAGGAGATAGGCTATGGGCCTCTTGGCTCGGCAAGGCTACTTACTTACTTATCGCTGATGAGCGGCGCTTTGTAGGCGAGGCGGGAGGCTTGTTCAGGAACTCCGTTATATCATATATGGCTCTGCATCCATGTAATAAACATATGCGCTGTGAGCCATGATGTCATAAGTTTAGCTGATTCACCGTTTCGCCTGTACAGGGAGAAGGGCTAAAAACGGCCTTCTCAAAGATTTCCACTCTGGGAGGTGTTTTCCCTTTGTTGCGTTTTCACCTCCTGAAAACACCGTTCTCGTCTAAAGGGACACCAGCTAACCATACTTTATTTTGCCATTTTCTATGAACTGGTCCACAAGATTCGATACACCACCAAGATACCCATGTACCTGTCTAAATACTTCCTTAATGTAAACGAAGTCCACACCCACAACACCAGAGGGAGTGCAACAAACCATGTACAACCCAGATTCGGCACAAACAAGGGACTAAATTCTTTTCGCTCCTATGCCACCAAAATGTGGAACGCCCTACCAACAGTCATTAAGACATGTGAATCCCTTGACTCCTTCAAAACCGCTCTCAAAGGGCACCTACGGATGGCTGCAATTCGAAACTGGCCTCTGTAAAATCTGAATCCCCCCCCACCGCCCCCCCCTTTTCCCCTCACTGTATATGTATCTTTTCCCTTTTTGCTTCCTATATGATGAATTCCTGTTCTGTTCTTTAGCTACATAGAAGTGTCTATTTGTATGTCTCTAAATGTTTTGATGAATTGAACAATGTGGACCCTGTTGTAAACAAGTGTAATGCTTAATTGGGTCGTCCACTCACAGTTAACAGTCTCTGTATTGAGTTTGTGCTTAAAATGTACTGTAAATTCTACAAACTGTTAATAAATATTTCAATCAATCAATCAATCAACACCGTTCTCGTCTAAAGGGACACCAGCTAACCATACTTTATTTTGCCGTTTTCTATGAACACCGTTCTCGTGTAAAGACCACCTAAGAATGGACTAAAGTCATGTCTTATCAGTGGACATAAGGATAGACTAAAGTCATGTCTTATCAGTGGACATAAGAATGGACTAAAGTCATGTCTTATCAGTGGACATAAGAATGGACTAAAGTCATGTCTTATCAGTGGACATAAGAATGGACTAAAGTCATGTCTTATCAGTGGACATAAGGATGGACTAAAGTCATGTCTTATCAGTGGACATAAGGATAGACTAAAGTCATGTCTTATCAGTGGACATAAGAATGGACTAAAGTCATGTCTTATCAGTGGACATAAGAATGGACTAAAGTCATGTCTTATCAGTGGACATAAGGATGGACTAAAGTCATGTCTTATCAGTGGACATAAGGATAGACTAAAGTCATGTCTTATCAGTGGACATAAGAATGGACTAAAGTCATGTCTTATCAGTGGACATAAGGATAGACTAAAGTCATGTCTTATCAGTGGACATAAGAATGGACTAAAGTCATGTCTTATCAGTGGACCTAAGAATGGACTAAAGTCATGTCTTATCAGTGGACATAAGGATAGACTAAAGTCATGTCTTATCAGTGGACATAAGGATAGACTAAAGTCATGTCTTATCAGTGGACCTAAGAATGGACTAAAGTCATGTCTTATCAGTGGACATAAGGATGGACTAAAGTCATGTCTTATCAGTGGACATAAGGTGTGTGGATGTGATGTGTGTGAATGGGTTAATGTAATGCACCATCTATGTAAAGGTGTGTGAATGGGTGAATGAAATGCACCATCTATGTAAAGGTGTGTGAATGTAATGCACCATCTATGTAAAGGTGTGTGAATGGGTGAATGTAATGCACAGTCTATGTAAAGGTGTGTGAATGGGTGAATGTAATGCACAGTCTATGTAAAGGTGTGTGAATGGGTGAATGTAATGCACCATCTATGTAAAGGTGTGTGAATGGGTGAATGTAATGCACCATCTATGTAAAGGTGTGTGAATGAAATGCACCATCTATGTAAAGGTGTGTGAATGTAATGCACCATCTATGTAAAGGTGTGTGAATGGGTGAATGTAATGCACAGTCTATGTAAAGGTGTGTGAATGGGTGAATGTAATGCACAGTCTATGTAAAGGTGTGTGAATGGGTGAATGTAATGCACCATCTATGTAAAGGTGTGTGAATGGGTGAATGTAATGCACCATCTATGTAAAGGTGTGTGAATGAAATGCACCATCTATGTAAAGGTGTGTGAATGTAATGCACCATCTATGTAAAGGTGTGTGAATGGGTGAATGTAATGCACAGTCTATGTAAAGGTGTGTGAATGGGTGAATGTAATGCACCATCTATGTAAAGGTGTGTGAATGGGTGAATGAAATGCACCATCTATGTAAAGGTGTGTGAATGGGTGAATGTAATGCACAGTCTATGTAAAGGTGTGTGAATGGGTGAATGTAATGCACAGTCTATGTAAAGGTGTGTGAATGGGTGAATGTAATGCACAGTCTATGTAAAGGTGTGTGAATGGGTGAATGTAATGCACAGTCTATGTAAAGGTGTGTGAATGGGTGAATGTAATGCACAGTCTATGTAAAGGTGTGTGAATGGGTGAATGTAATGCACCATCTATGTAAAGGTGTGTGAATGGGTGAATGTAATGCACCATCTATGTAAAGGTGTGTGAATGAAATGCACCATCTATGTAAAGGTGTGTGAATGTAATGCACCATCTATGTAAAGGTGTGTGAATGGGTGAATGTAATGCACCATCTATGTAAAGGTATGTGAATGTAATGCACCATCTATGTAAAGGTGTGTGAATGTGTGAATGTAATGCACCATCTATGTAAAGGTGTGTGAATGTAATGCACCATCTATGTAAAGGTGTGTGAATGTGATGTGTGTGAATGGGTGAATGTAATGCACAGTCTATGTAAAGGTGTGTGAATGGGTGAATGTATTAAATGCACAGTCTATGTAAAGGCAGTGATGTAACTAGGGTGCGTTTTGCACTTTGAAAGAATTATCTTTGGCCCGCGGGATGATATTTAATTAGTATTAGAACTGGCCCTCTGGTATATTGCACGGACCACCATAATACTACAAGTCCCACAATGCACTGCGAGTGCATTGTGTATCGAGGGCCCGCAAGCGCAAGCATGCGTCTTCTCTTCACTATTGATCAGCAGTGAAAGTATATCACTTTGTGGTCAACTTTCAGCTACCCCTCTCCCCAAAAATGGCCCGTGCGTTGAAACACAGTCCGACCCTATTTTGGCCCACTGTGTGTTTGAGTTTGACATCCCTGTAATGTAGAACCACTAGTTTGTCATAAAAACAACACAAAAAAAGGCGCTATATAAATGCACTGTTTAACATTAAAGGACCACTTCACCACTTTTCAACCTATCTTCATATAAATAGGTCCTCACTAATAATCATGATAAAATGGCACGATTCTTTTCTACTCAGTCTGTGTCTCATAGGAGGGCTGTGGGCAGTTTAGAAACCGTCTTCCAGTGACATCATCATTAGGCAGACCATTTTTTTAAACAAAATGTTTTAGATTTTCATTATCGTGAGAACGATGGCTTCCATTTTCGCATTGCAACTTTTCAGGACTAGAAAGCCTGCCGTTTCTATTAGCTTGTATTCCCCATCGATGATGTCACTGGAAGACGGTTTCTGAACTTCCCACAGCCCTCCTATGAGACACAGACCGAGTGGGAAAAAATGACGCAATTTTTTCATGATTATTATTATTATTATTATATGAAGATAGGTTGAAAAGTGGTGAAGTGGTCCTATAACCCATTCTGACCGGGCACCCATTTTGGTGTTGGCATCATGTTGTGCTTTAGCTATTTAAAAATAGCAGATCTACAAGCTCATATCGCGCCACCGAGTGGCGCGATACGAGCTTGTAGGTCTGCTATTTTTGAAAAAATCGAAGAACGACTGACATTTTTAGAATCTGATCTCAGGTCAGAATGGGTTAATCAGACCAGTGTGTGTCCAGCGGAAACCTCGTGTGAATCTGATCTCAGGTCAGAATGGGTTAATAAATGCACCTTTTCTCTCAGGAACAAGAGAAGGCGGCCGAGGTCTTTGAGGAGTTTCTGGCGTCGTTCGAAAGCAACAACAAGAGCTCAGTGAAGACCTTCGTCCGCGGAGGGATCGTCAACGCAACCAAAGGTAGAGAGACACTGAGACACTGAGAGAGAGAGAGAGAGAGAGAGAGAGAATGAACCCATTCTGACCTGAGATCAGATTTAAAAAAATGTCTTCTACATCCTGACAGTTTTCTGATAAAAAGCCTATGTTTCAATGTCAGTCGATTTTGTTTCAAAAAATAGCAGACCTACAAGCTATGAGCTTGTAGGTCTGCTATTTTTCAATAGCTAAATTATAACATAATGTTTTAAACACCAAAAGGGGTTAATGTTAATAATAATAATAATAATTGTCTACAGAGGAGGAAGCGGCCGAGGTCAGCAAGAACAAACTGTACCGTCCGGCCAAGATGAGCACCGCCGCCTCCCTCCACCAGGGGGCGCCACCGCAGCCTGCTCTGGACGCCAAGCGGCCTGTGAGTTTCACACCCTGTGTGTGTGTGTGTGTGTGTGTGTGTGTGTGTGTGTGTGTGTGTGTGTGTGTGTGTGTGTGTGTGTCCGAGTACGACCTATTGACCCCTGCAGTCTCACAGTGATAACAGCTTAATTTCTGTCTGACATGTTTTATAGATCTGTTAATATGTTTATAGATCTGTTAATATGTTTACATATCTGTTAATATGTTTACAGGTCTGTTAATATGTTTACAGGTCTGTTAATATGTTTACAGATCTGTTAATATGTTTTATAGATATGTTAATATGTTTACAGGTCTGTTAATATGTTTACAGATCTGTTAATATGTTTATAGATCTGTTAATATGTTTACAGATCTGTTAATATGTTTACAGATCTGTTAATATGTTTACAGATCTGTTAATATGTTTACAGATCTGTTAATGTTTTATAGATCTGTTAATATGTTTACAGATCTGTTAATATGTTTACAGATCTGTTAATATGTTTACAGATCTGTTAATATGTTTACAGATCTGTTAATATGTTTACAGATCTGTTAATATGTTTACAGATCTGTTAATATGTTTACAGATCTGTTAATATGTTTACAGATCTGTTAATATGTTTATAGATCTGTTAATATGTTTACAGGTCTGTTAATATGTTTACAGATCTGTTAATATGTTTACAGGTCTGTTAATATGTTTACAGGTCTGTTAATATGTTTATAGATCTGTTAATATGTTTACAGATCTGTTAATATGTTTACAGATCTGTTAATATGTTTACAGATCTGTTAATATGTTTACAGATCTGTTAATATGTTTACAGATCTGTTAATATGTTTACAGATCTGTTAATATGTTTACAGATCTGTTAATGTTTTATAGATCTGTTAATATGTTTACAGATCTGTTAATATGTTTACAGATCTGTTAATATGTTTACAGATCTGTTAATATGTTTACAGATCTGTTAATATGTTTACAGATCTGTTAATATGTTTACAGATCTGTTAATATGTTTACAGATCTGTTAATATGTTTACAGATCTGTTAATATGTTTATAGATCTGTTAATATGTTTACAGGTCTGTTAATATGTTTACAGATCTGTTAATATGTTTACAGGTCTGTTAATATGTTTACAGGTCTGTTAATATGTTTACAGATCTGTTAATATGTTTACAGATCTGTTAATATGTTTATAGATCTGTTAATATGTTTACAGGTCTGTTAATATGTTTACAGGTCTGTTAATATGTTTACAGATCTGTTAATATGTTTACAGATCTGTTAATATGTTTACAGGTCTGTTAATATGTTTACAGGTCTGTTAATATGTTTACAGATCTGTTAAACACAGTGACAGGGTCTAACATGCTTTATAGATCTGTTAACATGTTTTATAGATCTTCAAAAAGAAAACAGAAGAGAAGAAGAAAAGCAACCTGGAGCTCTTCAAGGAGGAGTTGAAACAGTAGGTTTAAAGGAGCATTACACCATTTATAGGTTTAAAGGAGCATTACACCATTTATAGGTTTAAAGGAGCATTACACCATTTATAGGTTTAAAGGAGCATTACACCATTTTATAGGTTTAAAGGAATATTACACCATTTTATAGGTTTAAAGGAATATTACACCATTTTCTAGGTTTAAAGGAGCATTACACCATTTATAGGTTTAAAGGAGCATTACACCATTTATAGGTTTAAAGGAACATTACACCATTTATAGGTTTAAAGGAGCATTACACCATTTATAGGTTTAAAGGAACATTACACTATTTATAGGTTTAAAGGAACATTACACTATTTATAGGTTTAAAATAGCATTAAACCATTTATAAGTTTAAAGGAACATTACACCCATTTATAGGTTTAAAGGAGCATTACACCATTTTATAGGTTTAAAGGAACATTACACCATTTCATAGGTTTAAAGGAACATTACACCATTGTATAGGTTTAAAGGAACATTACACCATTGTATAGGTTTAAAGGAACATTACACCCATTTTATAGGTTTAAAGGAACATTACACCATTTATAGGTTTAAAGGAGCATTACACCATTTTATAGGTTTAAAGGAACATTACACCATTTATAGGTTTAAAGGAACATTACACCATTTATAGGTTTAAATGAGAATTACACCATTTTATAGGTTTAAAGGAGCATTACACCCATTTGATAGGTTTAAAGGAGCATTACAACCATTTGGTAGGTTTCAATATCTGACATTTTCCAGAAAACAGGATTTAGAAGACATTTTGTGAATCAGCCTTAGTCATAAATGGGTTAAAGGGTCATTTCAACCATTTGATAGGTTTAAATGAACCTTCACCAGTCACCAGTTGAAATAATATAGCAGGCTTATAAATATACCAATATATTGGATATAAAAAAAGAGCAAAAGACAATGCAATTTTAATACTAGTCATTAAGCTACTAATATGGACTGAAGTAATTAAAACGGGTCATGTTTGCATGTTTGGAATTGTAAACAGCTGAAACCAATAATATATCACTATTGTGATATTAACCTGAGGTCCACATTAACCCATTCTGACCGGGCACCCATTTTGGTGTCGTCATCATGTTATGCTTTAGCTATTGAAAAATAGCAGATCTACAAGCTCATATCGCGCCACCGAGTGGCGCGATACGAGCTTGTAGGTCTGCTATTTTTGAAAAATCTAAAAAAACGACTGACATTTTTAGAATCTGATCCCAGGTCAGAATGGGTTCATCAGACCAGTGTGTGTCCGGCGGAAACCTCGTATGAATCTGATCTCAGGTCAGAATGGGTTAAAACACACTGAAGAGGTAGATTAACCTCTTTATCATGTTCTACGTAGGTGGTGTAACTATTGCTGAAGGACACCAGTTTCTGTGGGCGTTGGAAAATAATCGGAATCATGAAAAAGATCATTAACATTGTGAAGTACACCTTGATGATGTCATCAAGGTGTTTTCAGACCTCCAGTTCTAGGAAACACAGAACGGGAAATTAATTAAAATTAATTAATTATTTCAACAACTCTAAGGTATATTAAAGGGGAGTTTCGCACAAACAGTTGTCTTACCGTATATGAAGACACGTATCCATTAGTTACTGAAACTAAGAAAAAGACATGCCATGATCTGCACACTAAAAGGAAAAGATCCATGTATCCATGTATGATCTGACAAACAAGGAGGTTGGAGCGCACACCAGTAGTAAAGAGGTGCTGACCGCGGGAGATAAAATTGACTGGAAAGAGGAGAGGTCGCACAGCTCGTAGTCACGATGCAAGTTTTTATTTCCAACGTTTCGGCAAACAGAGTTGCCTTCTTCAGGGAATGTATGATCCGAACACTAAAAGGAACAGATCCATGTATGATCTGCACACTAAAAGGAACAGATCCATGTATGATCTGAACACTAAAAGGAACAGATCCATGTATGATCTGCACACTAAAAGGAACAGATCCATGTATGATCTGCACACTAAAAGGAACAGATCCATGTATGATCTGAACACTAAAAGGAACAGATCCATGTATGATCTGCACACTAAAAGGAACAGATCCATGTATGATCTGAACACTAAAAGGAACAGATCCATGTATGATCTGAACACTAAAAGGAACAGATCCATGTATGATCTGAACACTAAAAGGAACAGATCCATGTATGATCTGAACACTAAAAGGAACAGATCCATGTATGATCTGAACACTAAAAGGAACAGATCCATGTATGATCTGCACACTAAAAGGAACAGATCCATGTATGATCTGAACACTAAAAGGAACAGATCCATGTATGATCTGAACACTAAAAGGAAAAGATCCATGTATGATCTGAACACTAAAAGGAACAGATCCATGTATGATCTGCACACTAAAAGGAACAGATCCATGTATGATCTGAACACTAAAAGGAACAGATCCATGTATGATCTGAACACTAAAAGGAAAAGATCCATGTATGATCTGAACACTAAAAGGAACAGATCCATGTATGATCTGAACACTAAAAGGAACAGATCCATGTATGATCTGAACACTAAAAGGAACAGATCCATGTATGATCTGAACACTAAAAGGAACAGATCCATGTATGATCTGAACACTAAAAGGAACAGATCCATGTATGATCTGAACACTAAAAGGAACAGATCCATGTATGATCTGCACACTAAAAGGAACAGATCCATGTATGATCTGAACACTAAAAGGAACAGATCCATGTATGATCTGAACACTAAAAGGAAAAGATCCATGTATGATCTGAACACTAAAAGGAACAGATCCATGTATGATCTGCACACTAAAAGGAACAGATCCATGTATGATCTGAACACTAAAAGGAACAGATCCATGTATGATCTGAACACTAAAAGGAAAAGATCCATGTATGATCTGAACACTAAAAGGAACAGATCCATGTATGATCTGAACACTAAAAGGAACAGATCCATGTATGATCTGAACACTAAAAGGAACAGATCCATGTATGATCTGAACACTAAAAGGAACAGATCCATGTATGATCTGAACACTAAAAGGAACAGATCCATGTATGATCTGAACACTAAAAGGAACAGATCCATGTATGATCTGAACACTAAAAGGAACAGATCCATGTATGATCTGCACACTAAAAGGAAAAGATCCATGTATGATCTGAACACTAAAAGGAACAGATCCATGTATGATCTGAACACTAAAAGGAACAGATCCATGTATGATCTGAACACTAAAAGGAACAGATCCATGTATGATCTGAACACTAAAAGGAACAGATCCATGTATGATCTGAACACTAAAAGGAACAGATCCATGTATGATCTGCACACTAAAAGGAAAAGATCCATGTATGATCTGAACACTAAAAGGAAAAGATCCATGTATGATCTGAACACTAAAAGGAAAAGATCCATGTATGATCTGAACACTAAAAGGAACAGATCCATGTATGATCTGAACACTAAAAGGAACAGATCCATGTATGATCTGAACACTAAAAGGAACAGATCCATGTATGATCTGAACACTAAAAGGAACAGATCCATGTATGATCTGAACACTAAAAGGAACAGATCCATGTATGATCTGCACACTAAAAGGAAAAGATCCATGTATGATCTGAACACTAAAAGGAAAAGATCCATGTATGATCTGAACACTAAAAGGAACAGATCCATGTATGATCTGAACACTAAAAGGAACAGATCCATGTATGATCTGAACACTAAAAGGAACAGATCCATGTATGATCTGAACACTAAAAGGAACAGATCCATGTATGATCTGCACACTAAAAGGAAAAGATCCATGTATGATCTGAACACTAAAAGGAACAGATCCATGTATGATCTGAACACTAAAAGGAACAGATCCATGTATGATCTGAACACTAAAAGGAACAGATCCATGTATGATCTGCACACTAAAAGGAACAGATCCATGTATGATCTGCACACTAAAAGGAAAAGATCCATGTATGATCTGAACACTAAAAGGAACAGATCCATGTATGATCTGAACACTAAAAGGAACAGATCCATGTATGATCTGAACACTAAAAGGAACAGATCCATGTATGATCTGCACACTAAAAGGAAAAGATCCATGTATGATCTGAACACTAAAAGGAACAGATCCATGTATGATCTGAACACTAAAAGGAACAGATCCATGTATGATCTGAACACTAAAAGGAAAAGATCCATGTATGATCTGAACACTAAAAGGAACAGATCCATGTATGATCTGAACACTAAAAGGAACAGATCCATGTATGATCTGAACACTAAAAGGAACAGATCCATGTATGATCTGCACACTAAAAGGAAAAGATCCATGTATGATCTGAACACTAAAAGGAACAGATCCATGTATGATCTGAACACTAAAAGGAACAGATCCATGTATGATCTGAACACTAAAAGGAACAGATCCATGTATGATCTGAACACTAAAAGGAACAGATCCATGTATGATCTGCACACTAAAAGGAAAAGATCCATGTATGATCTGAACACTAAAAGGAAAAGATCCATGTATGATCTGCACACTAAAAGGAAAAGATCCATGTATGATCTGAACACTAAAAGGAACAGATCCATGTATGATCTGAACACTAAAAGGAACAGATCCATGTATGATCTGAACACTAAAAGGAACAGATCCATGTATGATCTGAACACTAAAAGGAACAGATCCATGTATGATCTGCACACTAAAAGGAAAAGATCCATGTATGATCTGAACACTAAAAGGAACAGATCCATGTATGATCTGCACACTAAAAGGAAAAGATCCATGTATGATCTGCACACTAAAAGGAAAAGATCCATGTATGATCTGAACACTAAAAGGAACAGATCCATGTATGATCTGCACACTAAAAGGAAAAGATCCATGTATGATCTGCACACTAAAAGGAAAAGATCCATGTATGATCTGAACACTAAAAGGAACAGATCCATGTATGATCTGAACACTAAAAGGAACAGATCCATGTATGATCTGAACACTAAAAGGAACAGATCCATGTATGATCTGAACACTAAAAGGAACAGATCCATGTATGATCTGCACACTAAAAGGAAAAGATCCATGTATGATCTGAACACTAAAAGGAACAGATCCATGTATGATCTGAACACTAAAAGGAACAGATCCATGTATGATCTGAACACTAAAAGGAAAAGATCCATGTATGATCTGAACACTAAAAGGAAAAGATCCATGTATGATCTGAACACTAAAAGGAACAGATCCATGTATGATCTGAACACTAAAAGGAACAGATCCATGTATGATCTGAACACTAAAAGGAACAGATCCATGTATGATCTGAACACTAAAAGGAACAGATCCATGTATGATCTGAACACTAAAAGGAAAAGATCCATGTATGATCTGAACACTAAAAGGAACAGATCCATGTATGATCTGCACACTAAAAGGAAAAGATCCATGTAGGGGAGAGCCTGGACAGTTGGCGCGGTAGGACGGTTGCACCTCGGACTGGATACCATGCAACACCTTTTCGTCGCGTATTTCCGGCGACGTCATTCGATTCCACAGCGCCCGAAAGCCTCGCAGACAAAAAAAAATCCATTTCCGCCTAAGATTGACCGAGCTACAGACCCTTTTGTGTTTTTGCACGCTTAGTAGTAGCGGAGACTGGGGGAGAGACAGGGCGGTCAGCGCGCATTTTACTAATTCCCTCCCTGCACAGAGACTAATTAATTTCAAGTAACCAAACTTTTTTGTGAACAAGATTCACTTGTCCTCTCACATTACCCCAAGTGTTTTTTAATTTTGGTGAAACGAGTCGGACGCAATCGGCAAGCAAAGTGATCTCGCGCTCACTTCCTCTTCTTTCGTCCTGCATCCTCCTTTCGTCCTCCTGAACGCGAGATCAATTTGATTTGCAGATTGCGTCCGACTCGTCTCACCAAAATTAAAA
Source organism: Protomyctophum parallelum (assembly GCF_964188405.1). NCBI lineage: Eukaryota > Metazoa > Chordata > Actinopteri > Myctophiformes > Myctophidae > Protomyctophum > Protomyctophum parallelum. The sequence goes on along the minus strand of NC_139697.1, from coordinate 105,614,854 downwards.
AACACTCAGGGAAATGGGAGAGGACAAGTGTAT
>NC_139697.1:105594821-105612321 GCF_964188405.1 Protomyctophum parallelum | reverse complement strand
CGTGAGCGTGTGTGTGTGTGTGAACCAGCCGCTGTCAGACGCAGACTGAGTCTTCCTTTTTATATGACGGGTGTGGCCGCTTGCTGATTTGGGTGCGGTTGCTCCGTCAGCTCAATCTGGCGGAGGAGGAGATTCGGGACGTAGACATTCCCTACTACGCGGCCGAGGGCGGGCCTAACGGTCCGAGGGGCGGGCCTAACGGTCCGAGGGGCGGGCCTAACGGTCCGAGGGCGGGCCTAACGGTCCGAGGGCGGGCCTAACGGTCCGAGGGGCGGGCCTAACGGTCCGAGGGCGTTCCTAACGGTCCGAGGGGCGGGCCTAACGGTCCGAGGCGTCTTCTGTCTGACAGCGTGTCTGGTTGCCCCGGCAACGCACTTACCATCGCGGTGTGTCGCTCGCGAGACCCCACACATGTTAATGTAATGTTAAAGTATTTAACATGTTAAAGGGATTGTGACATTTAAAACACATTTTTGTAGATTTTTTGGCTTTTTTGGCCATCAATTTCACCAAAAAAAAAACGAAGTTTGAACATTCAGTGTATTCTCTGCTGTCTGGACTTCTGTGAATAATTATGCAAAAATGTCTCATCTGGTTGGACGGCAGAGATATACGTAGATCTCCGCTAAACCTCCGCCCCCTCCCCTCTGCTCCCTGCCTAGTGCCTACCCTCTCTTCTCCGCTTCCTCATTGTGACCGCGACTTTGTTTCTTTGTAATACTTACTAATAATGGCTTCTAGAGAAAAATCAATCTGCTCTGTTGTTGGCTGTGTCAATCAACACAAGTCCTTACACTGGATACCAACTGGCCTAGATGACTCTTTTATTTTTGACGGTGACGTTCCTACCAAGTTGTCAAAGTAGCGCATCTTGGGTTGACAGGAAAGGGGGAATTACCGACATCCACAGGCTAAAATAATGTGTTTTTCCATGGCTTGTATAAAAGGTAGGTGGCTGGCGCACATCCAGTTCTTGTCTGGTGCTGGACTAAGGTAAGTACAATGAAGAGAGGAGAGTCCGCACACAGATTTGCTCCAAGGTGTTTGCTTTTTTATTCAAAACACCATAATTAATACACAACGTTTCGGCCGTGAACGGCCTTCATCAGGTGAGCACCTGATGAAGGCCGTTCAGGGCCGAAACGTTGTGTATTAATTATGGTGTTTTGAATAAAAAAGCAAACACCTTGGAGCAAATCTGTGTGCGGACTCTCCTCTCTTCATTTTTCCATGGCTTCTCAGGATGAACTTTACACATGCACAAAAACTCGTGTCAAGAAATACTGGAGTGGAGTTGAGTGTTCAAACTTTTTAGACACGTTTGAAGGACCATGGCCAAGACTTTTAACGTTTTTAAAATGATGTTATAAATCATGTCATAATACCTTTAATGTTCCGTTCCAGATGAACGAGGAGCTGCTCTGTAAGGAGTTCGTGAAGTTCGGTCCTCTGGCCAGCGTGAAGATCATGTGGCCGCGCTCTGAGGAGGAACGAGCGCGGAACTGTAACCGCGGCTTCGTGGCCTTCATGACCCGCAAGGACGCAGAACGGGCCATGGCGTCACTGAACGGTACGCACACACATACACACACACACACAGTCACACACACACGCACATACATACACGCACGTACACACACACACACCCGCAAGGACGCAGAGAGGGCCATGGCGTCGCTGAACGGTACGCACACACATACACACACACACACACGCACACACACACACACACACACACACACACGCACATACACGCACATACACACACACACACACACACACACACACGCAAGGACGCAGAACGGGCCATGGCGTCACTGAACGGTATGCACACACATACACACACACACACACACACACGCACATACACGCACATACACACACACACACACACACACACGCAAGGACGCAGAACGGGCCATGGCGTCACTGAACGGTACGCACACACATACACACACACACACAGTCACACACACACGCACATACATACACGCACGTACACACACACACACCCGCAAGGACGCAGAGAGGGCCATGGCGTCGCTGAACGGTACGCACACACATACACACACACACACACACACACGCACACACACACACACACACACACACACACACACACACACACGCACATACACGCACATACACACACACACACACACACACACACACACACACGCAAGGACGCAGAACGGGCCATGGCGTCACTGAACGGTATGCACACACATACACACACACACACACACACACACACGCACATACACGCACATACACACACACACACACACACACACACACACGCAAGGACGCAGAACGGGCCATGGCATCACTGAACGGTACGCACACACATACACACACACACACACACACACACACATACATACACGCACGTACACACACACACACACACACACACGCAAGGACGCAGAACGGGCCATGGCGTCACTGAACGGTACGCACACACATACACACACACAGTCACACACACACACACACATACATACACGCACGTACACACACACACACCCGCAAGGACGCAGAGAGGGCCATGGCCTCGCTGAACGGTACGCACACACACACACACACACACACACACACACACATACACACACATACACACACACACACACACACACACACACACACACACACCCGCAAGGACGCAGAACGGGCCATGGCGTCACTGAACGGTACGCACACACACACAAACACACGCACGCACGTATACACACACACAGGCAAGGACGCAGAGAGGGCTACACACATACTATTTGTAGTCGATTCTACAAATGTCTTCTAAATCCTGAGAGTTTTCTGAAAAACCTCATGTTTCTATGTCAGTGGTTCTCACAGGGTTAAACCCTATGTTTCTATGTCAGTGGTTCTCACCGGGTTAAAACCCCATGTTTCTATGTCAGTGGTTCTCACAGGGTTAAACCCTATGTTTCTATGTCAGTGGTTCTCACAGGGTTAAACCCTATGTTTCTATGTCAGTGGTTCTCACAGGGTTAAAACCCTATGTTTCTATGTCAGTGGTTCTCACAGGGTTAAAACCCCATGTTTCTATGTCAGTGGTTCTCACAGGGTTAAAACCCCATGTTTCTATGTCAGTGGTTCTCACAGGGTTAAACCCCATGTTTCTATGTCAGTGGTTCTCACAGGGTTAAACCTCATGTTTCTATGTCAGTGGTTCTCACAGGGTTAAACCTCATGTTTCTATGTCAGTGGTTCTCACAGGGTTAAACCTCATGTTTCTATGTCAGTGGTTCTCACAGGGTTAAACCTCATGTTTCTATGTCAGTGGTTCTCACAGGGTTAAACCTCATGTTTCTATGTCAGTGGTTCTCACAGGGTTAAACCTCATGTTTCTATGTCAGTGGTTCTCACAGGGTTAAACCTCATGTTTCTATGTCAGTGGTTCTCACAGGGTTAAACCTCATGTTTCTATGTCAGTGGTTCTCACAGGGTTAAACCTCATGTTTCTATGTCAGTGGTTCTCACAGGGTTAAACCTCATGTTTCTATGACAGTGGTTCTCAAACATTTTCATGTCAAGGACCCCCAGATTTTTTATTCCATCTGAAAATATGTTGTTCCAGGAACCTCCCAGAAGCAAAGATTTGAGTTGAAATTGTTTTTGCACCATTATTAACCCATTCTGACCTGAGATTCATACGAGGTTTCCACTGGACACACACTGGTCTGATGAACACATTCTGACCCGAGATCACATTCTAAAAATTTCAGTCGCTCTTCGATTTTTCAAAAATAGCAGACCTACAAGCTCGTAGCGCGCCACTCGGTGGCGCGCTATGAGCTTGTAGATCTGCTATTTTTCAATAGCTAAAGCATAACATGATGCTATAACACCAAAATGGGTTCCCGTTCAGAATGGGTTAAAGGACCAAAAGGGGTTCAAACGGACGGTGGTGATAATAACGGTGTGTTTGGCTCCCCCTACAGGTAAGGTGGTGATGGGCATGGAGATGAAGCTGGGCTGGGGCAAGGCGGTGCGCATCCCCCCCCAGCCGCTGTACCGCGCCATGGTGCTGAAGAAGGCCGCTCCGCCGCCCCCTAGTGGCCTGCCCTTCAACGCGCAGCCCAAGGACCGCTTCCGCAACGACTTCACCCGGCCGCCCGAGAGGCAGCGCGACGACTTCGACAAGGTGGGCGTTCACTAGACCGTTCACTAGACCGTTCACTAGACCGTTCACTAGACCGTTCATTAGACCGTTCACTGGACCGTTCACTAGACCGTTCACTGGACCGTTCACTAGACCGTTCACTAGACCGTTTCACTAGACCGTTCACTGGACCGTTCACTAGACCGTTTCACTAGACCGTTCACTGGACCGTTCATTAGACCGTTCACTAGACCGTTCACTAGACCGTTCACTAGACCGTTCACTAGACCGTTCACTGGACCGTTCATTAGACCGTTCACTGGACCGTTCACTAGACCGTTCACTGGACCGTTCACTAGACCGTTCACTAGACCGTTCACTGGACCGTTCACTAGACCGTTCACTAGACCGTTCACTAGACCGTTCACTGGACCGTTCATTAGACCGTTCACTGGACCGTTCACTAGACCGTTCACTAGACCGTTCACTAGACCGTTCACTAGACCGTTCACTGGACCGTTCATTAGACCGTTCACTAGACCGTTCACTAGACCGTTCACTGGACCGTTCATTACACCGTTCACTGGACCGTTCACTAGACCGTTCACTAGACCGTTCACTGGACCGTTCATTAGACCGTTCACTGGACCGTTCATTAGACCGTTCACTAGACCGTTCACTGGACCGTTCACTGGACCGTTCACTAGACCGTTCACTAGACCGTTCACTAGACCGTTCATTAGACCGTTCACTAGACCGTTCACTAGACCGTTCACTAGACCGTTCATTAGACCGTTCACTAGACCGTTCACTAGACCGTTCATTAGACCGTTCACTAGACCGTTCACTAGACCGTTCACTAGACCGTTCACTAGACCGTTCACTAGACCGTTCATTAGACCGTTCACTAGACCGTTCACTAGACCGTTCATTAGACCGTTCACTAGACCGTTCACTAGACCGTTCACTAGACCGTTCACTGGACCGTTCACTGGACCGTTCATTAGACCGTTCACTAGACCGTTCACTGGACAGTTCACTGGACCGTTCACTAGACCGTTCACTGGACCGTTCACTGGACCGTTCATTGGACCGTTCACTGGACCGTTCACTAGACCGTTCACTGGACCGTTCACTAGACCGTTCACTAGACCGTTCACTAGACCGTTCACTAGACCGTTCACTAGACCGTTCACTAGACCGTTCACTAACCCGAGAGGCAGCGCGACGACTTCGACAAGGTGGGCGTTCACTTCTAGTCATTTTTACCGCCCGAGAGGCAGCGCGACAACTTCGACAAGGTGGGCGTTCACTTCTAGTCATTTTTACCGCCCGAGAGGCAGCGCGACGACTTCGACAAGGTGGGCGTTCACTAGACCGTTCACTAGACCGTTCACTAGACCGTTCACTAGACCGTTCACTAGACCGTTCACTAACCCGAGAGGCAGCGCAACGACTTCGACAAGGTGGGCGTTCACTAGACCGTTCACTAGACCGTTCACTAGACCGTTCACTAGACCGTTCACTAGACCGTTCACTGGACCGTTCACTAGACCGTTCACTAGACCGTTCACTAGACCGTTCACTGGACCGTTCACTGGACCGTTCACTAGACCATTCACTAGACCGTTCACTAGACCGTTCACTAGACCGTTCACTAGACCGTTCACTAGACCGTTCACTAGACCGTTCACTAGACCGTTCACTAACCCGAGAGGCAGCGCGACGACTTCGACAAGGTGGGCGTTCACTTCTAGTCATTTTTACCGCCCGAGAGGCAGCGCGACAACTTCGACAAGGTGGGCGTTCACTTCTAGTCATTTTTACCGCCCGAGAGGCAGCGCGACGACTTCGACAAGGTGGGCGTTCACTAGACCGTTCACTAGACCGTTCACTAGACCGTTCACTAGACCGTTCACTAGACCGTTCACTAACCCGAGAGGCAGCGCAACGACTTCGACAAGGTGGGCGTTCACTAGACCGTTCACTAGACCGTTCACTAGACCGTTCACTAGACCGTTCACTAGACCGTTCACTGGACCGTTCACTAGACCGTTCACTAGACCGTTCACTAGACCGTTCACTGGACCGTTCACTGGACCGTTCACTAGACCATTCACTAGACCGTTCACTGGACCGTTCACTAGACCATTCACTAGACCGTTCACTAGACCGTTCACTAGACCGTTCACTAGACCGTTCACTGGACCGTTCATTAGACCGTTCACTGGACCGTTCACTAGACCGTTCACTGGACCGTTCACTAGACCGTTCACTAGACCGTTCACTGGACCGTTCACTAGACCGTTCACTAGACCGTTCACTAGACCGTTCACTGGACCGTTCACTAGACCGTTCACTAGACCGTTCACTAGACCGTTCACTGGACCGTTCATTAGACCGTTCACTAGACCGTTCACTAGACCGTTCACTGGACCGTTCATTACACCGTTCACTGGACCGTTCACTAGACCGTTCACTAGACCGTTCACTGGACCGTTCATTAGACCGTTCACTGGACCGTTCATTAGACCGTTCACTAGACCGTTCACTGGACCGTTCACTGGACCGTTCACTAGACCGTTCACTAGACCGTTCACTAGACCGTTCATTAGACCGTTCACTAGACCGTTCACTAGACCGTTCACTAGACCGTTCATTAGACCGTTCACTAGACCGTTCACTAGACCGTTCATTAGACCGTTCACTAGACCGTTCACTAGACCGTTCACTAGACCGTTCACTAGACCGTTCACTAGACCGTTCATTAGACCGTTCACTAGACCGTTCACTAGACCGTTCATTAGACCGTTCACTAGACCGTTCACTAGACCGTTCACTAGACCGTTCACTGGACCGTTCACTGGACCGTTCATTAGACCGTTCACTAGACCGTTCACTGGACAGTTCACTGGACCGTTCACTAGACCGTTCACTGGACCGTTCACTGGACCGTTCATTGGACCGTTCACTGGACCGTTCACTAGACCGTTCACTGGACCGTTCACTAGACCGTTCACTAGACCGTTCACTGGACAGTTCACTGGACCGTTCACTGGACCGTTCACTAGACCGTTCACTAGACCGTTCACTAGACCGTTCACTAGACCGTTCACTAACCCGAGAGGCAGCGCGACGACTTCGACAAGGTGGGCGTTCACTTCTAGTCATTTTTACCGCCCGAGAGGCAGCGCGACAACTTCGACAAGGTGGGCGTTCACTTCTAGTCATTTTTACCGCCCGAGAGGCAGCGCGACGACTTCGACAAGGTGGGCGTTCACTAGACCGTTCACTAGACCGTTCACTAGACCGTTCACTAGACCGTTCACTAGACCGTTCACTAACCCGAGAGGCAGCGCAACGACTTCGACAAGGTGGGCGTTCACTAGACCGTTCACTAGACCGTTCACTAGACCGTTCACTAGACCGTTCACTAGACCGTTCACTGGACCGTTCACTAGACCGTTCACTAGACCGTTCACTAGACCGTTCATTAGACCGTTCACTGGACCGTTCACTAGACCATTCACTAGACCGTTCACTAGACCGTTCACTAGACCGTTCACTAGACCGTTCACTAGACCGTTCACTAGACCGTTCACTAGACCGTTCACTAGACCGTTCACTAGACCGTTCACTAGACCGTTCACTAGACCGTTCACTAGACCGTTCACTAGACCGTTCACTAGACCGTTCACTAGACCGTTCATTAGACCGTTCACTAGACCGTTCACTAGACCGTTCACTAGACCGTTCACTAGACCGTTCATTAGACCGTTCACTAGACCGTTCACTAGACCGTTCACTAGACCGTTCACTGGACCGTTCACTGGACCGTTCACTGGACCGTTCACTAGACCGTTCACTAGACCGTTCACTAGACCGTTCATTAGACCGTTCACTAGACCGTTCACTAGACCGTTCACTAGACCGTTCATTAGACCGTTCATTAGACCGTTCATTAGACCGTTCACTAGACCGTTCATTAGACCGTTCACTAGACCGTTCACTAGACCGTTCACTAGACCGTTCATTAGACCGTTCACTAGACCGTTCACTAGACCGTTCACTAGACCGTTCACTAGACCGTTCACTAGACCGTTCACTAGACCGTTCACTGGACCGTTCACTGGACCGTTCACTGGACCGTTCATTAGACCGTTCACTAGACCGTTCACTGGACCGTTCACTGGACCGTTCATTAGACCGTTCACTGGACCGTTCATTAGACCGTTCACTAGACCGTTCACTGGACCGTTCACTGGACCGTTCACTAGACCGTTCACTAGACCGTTCACTAGACCGTTCACTAGACCGTTCACTGGACCGTTCATTGGACCGTTCACTAGACCGTTCACTAGACCGTTCACTAGACCGTTCACTGGACCGTTCACTAGACCGTTCACCATACCGTTCACTAACCCGAGAGGCAGCGCGACGACTTCGACAAGGTGGGCGTTCACTAGACCGTTCATTAGACCGTTCACTAGACCGTTCACTAGACCGTTCACTGGACCGTTCACTAGACCGTTCACTAGACCGTTCACTGGACCGTTCACTAGACCGTTCACTGGACCGTTCACTGGACCGTTCATTGGACCGTTCACTAGACCGTTCACTGGACCGTTCACTAGACCGTTCACTAGACCGTTCACTAGACCGTTCACTGGACCGTTCACTGGACCGTTCACTGGACCGTTCACTAGACCGTTCATTAGACCGTTCACTAGACCGTTCACTAGACCGTTCACTAGACCGTTCACTAGACCGTTCACTAGACCGTTCACTAGACCGTTCACTAGACCGTTCACTAGACCGTTCACTAGACCGTTCACTAGACCGTTCACTAGACCGTTCACTAGACCGTTCACTAGACCGTTCACTAGACCGTTCATTAGACCGTTCACTAGACCGTTCACTAGACCGTTCACTAGACCGTTCACTAGACCGTTCACTGGACCGTTCATTGGACCGTTCACTGGACCGTTCACTAGACCGTTCACTGGACAGTTCACTGGACCGTTCACTAGACCGTTCACTGGACAGTTCACTGGACCGTTCACTAGACCGTTCACTGGACCGTTCACTAGACCGTTCACTGGACCGTTCACTGGACCGTTCACTAGACCGTTCACTAGACCGTTCACTGGACCGTTCACTGGACCGTTCACTAGACCGTTCATTAGACCGTTCACTAGACCGTTCACTAGACCGTTCATTAGACCGTTCACTAGACCGTTCACTAGACCGTTCACTAGACCGTTCATTAGACCGTTCACTAGACCGTTCACTAGACCGTTCACTAGACCGTTCATTAGACCGTTCACTAGACCGTTCACTAGACCGTTCACTAGACCGTTCACTGGACCGTTCACTAGACCGTTCACTGGACCGTTCACTGGACCGTTCACTAGACCGTTCACTAGACCGTTCACTAGACCGTTCACTAGACCGTTCACTAGACCGTTCACTAGACCGTTCACTGGACCGTTCATTGGACCGTTCACTAGACCGTTCACTGGACCGTTCACTAGACCGTTCACTGGACAGTTCACTGGACCGTTCACTAGACCGTTCACTAGACCGTTCACTAGACCGTTCATTAGACCGTTCATTAGACCGTTCACTAGACCGTTCACTAGACCGTTCATTAGACCGTTCACTAGACCGTTCACTGGACCGTTCACTAGACCGTTCACTAGACCGTTCACTAGACCGTTCACTGGACCGTTCACTAGACCGTTCACTAGACCGTTCACTAGACCGTTCACTAGACCGTTCATTAGACCGTTCATTAGACCGTTCACTAGACCGTTCATTAGACCGTTCACTAGACCGTTCACTAGACCGTTCATTAGACCGTTCACTAGACCGTTCACTAGACCGTTCACTAGACCGTTCATTAGACCGTTCATTAGACCGTTCATTAGACCGTTCACTAGACCGTTCATTAGACCGTTCACTAGACCGTTCACTAGACCGTTCACTAGACCGTTCATTAGACCGTTCACTAGACCGTTCACTAGACCGTTCACTAGACCGTTCACTAGACCGTTCACTAGACCGTTCACTAGACCGTTCACTAGACCGTTCACTAGACCGTTCACTGGACCGTTCACTGGACCGTTCACTGGACCGTTCATTAGACCGTTCACTAGACCGTTCACTGGACCGTTCACTGGACCGTTCATTAGACCGTTCACTGGACCGTTCATTAGACCGTTCACTAGACCGTTCACTGGACCGTTCACTGGACCGTTCACTAGACCGTTCACTAGACCGTTCACTGGACCGTTCATTGGACCGTTCACTAGACCGTTCACTAGACCGTTCACTAGACCGTTCACTAGACCGTTCACCATACCGTTCACTAACCCGAGAGGCAGCGCGACGACTTCGACAAGGTGGGCGTTCACTAGACCGTTCATTAGACCGTTCACTAGACCGTTCACTAGACCGTTCACTGGACCGTTCACTAGACCGTTCACTAGACCGTTCACTGGACCGTTCACTAGACCGTTCACTGGACCGTTCACTGGACCGTTCACTAGACCGTTCACTGGACCGTTCACTAGACCGTTCACTAGACCGTTCACTAGACCGTTCATTAGACCGTTCACTAGACCGTTCACTAGACCGTTCACTAGACCGTTCACTAGACCGTTCACTAGACCGTTCACTAGACCGTTCACTAGACCGTTCACTAGACCGTTCACTAGACCGTTCATTAGACCGTTCACTAGACCGTTCACTAGACCGTTCACTAGACCGTTCACTAGACCGTTCACTAGACCGTTCATTAGACCGTTCACTAGACCGTTCACTAGACAGTTCACTGGACCGTTCACTAGACCGTTCACTGGACAGTTCACTGGACCGTTCACTAGACCGTTCACTGGACAGTTCACTGGACCGTTCACTAGACCGTTCACTGGACAGTTCACTGGACCGTTCACTAGACCGTTCACTGGACCGTTCACTGGACCGTTCACTAGACCGTTCACTAGACCGTTCACTGGACCGTTCACTGGACCGTTCACTAGACCGTTCACTAGACCGTTCATTAGACCGTTCACTAGACCATTCACTAGACCGTTCACTAGACCGTTCACTGGACCGTTCACTAGACCGTTCACTAGACCGTTCACTAGACCGTTCACTAGACCGTTCACTAGACCGTTCACTGGACCGTTCATTGGACCGTTCACTAGACCGTTCACTGGACCGTTCACTAGACCGTTCACTGGACAGTTCACTGGACCGTTCACTAGACCGTTCACTAGACCGTTCACTAGACCGTTCATTAGACCGTTCATTAGACCGTTCACTAGACCGTTCACTAGACCGTTCATTAGACCGTTCACTAGACCGTTCACTGGACCGTTCACTAGACCGTTCACTAGACCGTTCACTGGACCGTTCATTAGACCGTTCACTAGACCGTTCACTGGACCGTTCACTAGACCGTTCACTAGACCGTTCACTAGACCGTTCATTAGACCGTTCACTAGACCGTTCACTGGACCGTTCACTAGACCGTTCACTAGACCGTTCACTAGACCGTTCACTGGACCGTTCACTAGACCGTTCACTAGACCGTTCACTAGACCGTTCACTGGACCGTTCACTAGACCGTTCATTAGACCGTTCACTAGACCGTTCACTGGACCGTTCACTAGACCGTTCACTAGACCGTTCACTAGACCGTTCACTGGACCGTTCACTAGACCGTTCACTGGACCGTTCACTAGACCGTTCACTGGACCGTTCACTAGACCGTTCACTGGACCGTTCACTAGACCGTTCACTGGACCGTTCACTAGACCGTTCATTAGACCGTTCACTAGACCGTTCACTGGACCGTTCACTAGACCGTTCACTAGACCGTTCACTAGACCGTTCATTAGACCGTTCACTAGACCGTTCACTGGACCGTTCACTAGACCGTTCACTAGACCGTTCACTAGACCGTTCACTGGACCGTTCACTAGACCGTTCACTAGACCGTTCACTAGACCGTTCACTGGACCGTTCACTAGACCGTTCATTAGACCGTTCACTAGACCGTTCACTAGACCGTTCACTAGACCGTTCACTGGACCGTTCACTAGACCGTTCACTGGACCGTTCACTAGACCGTTCACTGGACCGTTCATTAGACCGTTCACTAGACCGTTCACTAGACCGTTCACTAGACCGTTCACTGGACCGTTCACTGGACCGTTCACTGGACCGTTCATTAGACCGTTCACTAGACCGTTCACTGGACCGTTCACTGGACCGTTCATTAGACCGTTCACTGGACCGTTCATTAGACCGTTCACTAGACCGTTCACTGGACCGTTCACTGGACCGTTCACTAGACCGTTCACTAGACCGTTCACTGGACCGTTCATTGGACCGTTCACTAGACCGTTCACTAGACCGTTCACTAGACCGTTCACTAGACCGTTCACCATACCGTTCACTAACCCGAGAGGCAGCGCGACGACTTCGACAAGGTGGGCGTTCACTAGACCGTTCATTAGACCGTTCACTAGACCGTTCACTAGACCGTTCACTGGACCGTTCACTAGACCGTTCACTAGACCGTTCACTGGACCGTTCACTAGACCGTTCACTGGACCGTTCACTGGACCGTTCACTAGACCGTTCACTGGACCGTTCACTAGACCGTTCACTAGACCGTTCACTAGACCGTTCATTAGACCGTTCACTAGACCGTTCACTAGACCGTTCACTAGACCGTTCACTAGACCGTTCACTAGACCGTTCACTAGACCGTTCACTAGACCGTTCACTAGACCGTTCACTAGACCGTTCATTAGACCGTTCACTAGACCGTTCACTAGACCGTTCACTAGACCGTTCACTAGACCGTTCACTAGACCGTTCATTAGACCGTTCACTAGACCGTTCACTAGACAGTTCACTGGACCGTTCACTAGACCGTTCACTGGACAGTTCACTGGACCGTTCACTAGACCGTTCACTGGACAGTTCACTGGACCGTTCACTAGACCGTTCACTGGACAGTTCACTGGACCGTTCACTAGACCGTTCACTGGACCGTTCACTGGACCGTTCACTAGACCGTTCACTAGACCGTTCACTGGACCGTTCACTGGACCGTTCACTAGACCGTTCACTAGACCGTTCATTAGACCGTTCACTAGACCATTCACTAGACCGTTCACTAGACCGTTCACTGGACCGTTCACTAGACCGTTCACTAGACCGTTCACTAGACCGTTCACTAGACCGTTCACTAGACCGTTCACTGGACCGTTCATTGGACCGTTCACTAGACCGTTCACTGGACCGTTCACTAGACCGTTCACTGGACAGTTCACTGGACCGTTCACTAGACCGTTCACTAGACCGTTCACTAGACCGTTCATTAGACCGTTCATTAGACCGTTCACTAGACCGTTCACTAGACCGTTCATTAGACCGTTCACTAGACCGTTCACTGGACCGTTCACTAGACCGTTCACTAGACCGTTCACTGGACCGTTCATTAGACCGTTCACTAGACCGTTCACTGGACCGTTCACTAGACCGTTCACTAGACCGTTCACTAGACCGTTCATTAGACCGTTCACTAGACCGTTCACTGGACCGTTCACTAGACCGTTCACTAGACCGTTCACTAGACCGTTCACTGGACCGTTCACTAGACCGTTCACTAGACCGTTCACTAGACCGTTCACTGGACCGTTCACTAGACCGTTCATTAGACCGTTCACTAGACCGTTCACTGGACCGTTCACTAGACCGTTCACTAGACCGTTCACTAGACCGTTCACTGGACCGTTCACTAGACCGTTCACTGGACCGTTCACTAGACCGTTCACTGGACCGTTCACTAGACCGTTCACTGGACCGTTCACTAGACCGTTCACTGGACCGTTCACTAGACCGTTCATTAGACCGTTCACTAGACCGTTCACTGGACCGTTCACTAGACCGTTCACTAGACCGTTCACTAGACCGTTCATTAGACCGTTCACTAGACCGTTCACTGGACCGTTCACTAGACCGTTCACTAGACCGTTCACTAGACCGTTCACTGGACCGTTCACTAGACCGTTCACTAGACCGTTCACTAGACCGTTCACTGGACCGTTCACTAGACCGTTCATTAGACCGTTCACTAGACCGTTCACTAGACCGTTCACTAGACCGTTCACTGGACCGTTCACTAGACCGTTCACTGGACCGTTCACTAGACCGTTCACTGGACCGTTCATTAGACCGTTCACTAGACCGTTCACTAGACCGTTCACTAGACCGTTCACTAACCCGAGAGGCAGCGCGACGACTTCGACAAGGTGGGCGTTCGCTAGGCTCGTTCACTTCAAGTCATTTTTACTAGTCGACTAGTTGATAAAAATGATAAATGGTAAATGGTGCATTTATATGGCGCCTTTATCCACGGCGCTTTACATAGACTGTGCATTACATTCACCCATTCACACACACATTCACACACCTTTACATAGACTGTGCATTACATTCACCCATTCACACACACATTCACACACCTTTACATAGATGGTGCATTACATTCACCCATTCACACACACATTCACACACCTTTACATAGACTGTGCATTACATTCACCCATTCACACACCTTTACATAGACTGTGCATTACATTCACCCATTCACACACCTTTACATAGACTGTGCATTACATTCACCCATTCACACACACATTCACACACCTTTACATAGACTGTGCATTACATTCACCCATTCACACACACATTCACACACCTTTACATAGATGGTGCATTACATTCACCCATTCACACACACATTCACACACCTTTACATAGACTGTGCATTACATTCACCCATTCACACACCTTTACATAGACTGTGCATTACATTCACCCATTCACACACCTTTACATAGACTGTGCATTACATTCACCCATTCACACACACATTCACACACCTTTACATAGACTGTGCATTACATTCACACATTCACACACCTTTACATAGACTGTGCATTACATTCACCCATTCACACACACATTCACACACCTTTACATCGACTGTGCATCACATTCACCCATTCACACACACATTCACACACCTTTACATCGACTGTGCATCACATTCACCCATTCACACACACATTCACACACCTTTACATAGACTGTGCATTACATTCACCCATTCACACACCTTTACATAGACTGTGCATTACATTCACCCATTCACACACACATTCACACACCTTTACATAGACTGTGCATTACATTCACACATTCACACACCTTTACATAGACTGTGCATTACATTCACCCATTCACACACACATTCACACACCTTTACATAGATGGTGCATTACATTCACCCATTCACACACACATTCACACACCTTTACATAGACTGTGCATTACATTCACCCATTCACACACCTTTACATAGACTGTGCATTACATTCACCCATTCACACACACATTCACACACCTTTACATAGACTGTGCATTACATTCACACATTCACACACCTTTACATAGACTGTGCATTACATTCACCCATTCACACACACATTCACACACCTTTACATCGACTGTGCATCACATTCACCCATTCACACACACATTCACACACCTTTACATCGACTGTGCATCACATTCACCCATTCACACACACATTCACACACCTTTACATAGACTGTGCATTACATTCACACATTCACACACCTTTACATAGACTGTGCATTACATTCACCCATTCACACACACATTCACACACCTTTACATCGACTGTGCATCACATTCACCCATTCACACACACATTCACACACCTTTACATAGACTGTGCATCACATTCACCCATTCACACAGTGGAAACCATGCAAGGCACCGACCTGCACATCAGGAGCAATCAGGGGTTCAGTGTCTTGCTCAAGGACACTTCCACACTGACTAGTGGCCTAGTTTACTAGTCGACTAGTTGTTTAACTACCTATTATGTAAAAAAAAATATATATATATATATATATTAAGGCTGTCAAAAATAACACGTTAACGGCGTTAATTCATTGCGTTAAAAATATTTAACGTAATTAACGCATGTTAGTGTTCCCCCTAACATGTTAGTGTTCCCCCTAACATGTTAGTGTTCCCCCTAACATGCGCCCGTGCGCGCGGCTCAGGAATTCTAATGTGTCCCTGTTCATTCTGTTCATTCTGTTGGCCAGATTTAAAAATAATAAAGCCCCGACTGCCTGCGGAGTCTATTTCTCCTGCCTTCTGTGTGATTTATCCTTCCAAGCCCACCCTGCGTCTACTACATCCTGTAGTTCACTTAAGAAATAAAAGTATTGTTACAAGGCGCTTTTATTTTGAAGAGGAAGAGGAAGTTGTTTCGGTTGTAGCCACCTACCATGACGGACTCGACCGGTGGTAGTGGAATAATAATAATAATAATAATAATAATAATAATAATAACAACATGCTTTTAGCCAAAGTTCATAAAAACCGCATGCGTCTATGAATTAAACAATGTAGGCTAAACACTTTGGAATTACGTTAAACATGGTATATCCTCCGTGGTGAGTACTAGTAAATGAATTGTTAAGTTTCATAGTATCATTCATCATCAACAGGCTGTTGTTGATGCCCCCCAAAATGAACAGGTTACAGCCTACAGGATTCTCATTCTGTTACTGTCACTGCCTGCAAGGATGGCTGCCGTGCCATTTCTTATAAACTATCTAATTCATACGTGGGTCGTCGGGGGTCCACGTGGAGTTGTTGTTGTTGTTGTTCATGCGCCACGGTGCGCGGCGTGGAGAAGGCATCAGAGCGCAGCGCAACAGCCTAGTAAACGTATGGCATATTGTCTGTACTCTCTGCACTAGCTCTTTCTGTCCAGTCCTACGTGTATAGGCTGGCGATTGTGGCGACTTATATTGGTTAATAAAGAGAGAGCTGTAAAGGGGATATTGTCTATGGTCAGTTCATGGTGTGTATCATTCTCGTTTTAAACCATAGAGTTAATTCGGGCCGTGATAATGCGGTGTAATGACGGTAGGCACTAGGCAGTAGCCTAATACAATGTAACCAACTTGCGCAAGCGTTAAAAAATGGGTTTTAATTGTCTGGTAACGGAAAATAACGGAAAATAAATAAATAATCTATCCATGGATCTTCAACCGCTTATCCGTAGTCGGGTCGTGGGGGCAGAGCTCCACCAGAGTGTTCCAGACATCCCTCTCCAGAGCAACATTAGTGACGTCCTCCTGGGGGATACCGAGACGTTCCAAGGTCTTGGAGGATCCCAAAGCCAGTGTTCATTTAACTCAAAGTGTAGGCTAGGCCTACAAATGCTCACATCACATCATGGCT
>NC_139697.1:105552321-105589821 GCF_964188405.1 Protomyctophum parallelum | reverse complement strand
TGTTTAGAATTCAAACACTAGGTGTTCTCGTGAGGTGTTTGAGTGAACTCGTGTTCTACTGTATTTTATGACCATTAATAAACACTTGGCATTTTATTATTACACACGTGGTGTTTAGGTTTAAACGCGTCACATGTTCCAGGGATTTACAGTAGTCTGTCGTGTGTCTCCTATCACTCTGAAAACACCATATTTGGTCGTGTGTCTCCTATCACTCTGAAAACACCATATTTGGTCGTGTGTCTCCTATCACTCTGAAAACACCATATTTGGTCGTGTGTCTCCTATCACTCTGAAAACACCATATTTGGTCGTGTGTGTCCTATCTTCCTAAAACACCATATTTGGTCGTGTGTGTCCTATCTTCCTAAAACACCATATTTGGTCGTGTGTGTCCTATCTTCCTAAAACACCATATTTGGTCGTGTGTGTCCTATCTTCCTAAATGACCATATTTGGTCGTGTGTGTGTCCTATCTTCATATATGACCATATTTGGTCGTGTGTGTCCTATCTTCCTAAAACACCATATTTGGTCGTGTGTGTCCTATCTTCCTAAAACACCATATTTGGTCGTGTGTGTCCTATCTTCCTAAAACACCATATTTGGTCGTGTGTGTGTGTGTGTTTGTCTCCCCCTACAGGGCGAGACGCCCAGCGAGTGGCGGCCGTCAGACTTCCGGATGTTCCGCGGCGGCTCGCTGTGGAGGCCGCCGCCCCTAAACCCCTATCTCCATGACAACGCGGAGGAGGAGGGGGGCGAGGGGGGGGAGCGGGGGGAGGGGGGGGAGGAGGAGAACGCCTCGCAGGGGGAAGAGGAGGAGGTGAAGAAGGGGCAGCTGAAGGCAGAGTGAGTAGAACCTGTGTCGTTATATTTAGAGATGCTCCGATCGATCGGTGGCCGATTATTAAAATCGGCCGATCACCGATCCGATGTGCACAATTCCCCGATCCGCCAAACCGATCAAAAAAGCTCAAAGTTGCACAGTTTACATCCAAAAGAATGTCACTCTCTCGGTTCTGCACCGCTTACTGGAGAAGTATATATCACTCTCGGTTCTGCACCGCTTACTGGAGAAGTATATATCACTCTCGGTTCTGCACCGCTTACTGGAGAAGTATATATCACTCTCGGTTCTGCACCGCTTACTGGAGAAGTATATATCACTCTCGGTTCTGCACCGCTTACTGGAGAAGTATATATCACTCTCGGTTCTGCACCGCTTACTGGAGAAGTATATATCACTCTCGGTTCTGCACCGCTTACTGGAGAAGTATATATCACTCTCGGTTCTGCACCGCTTACTGGAGAAGTATATATCACTCTCGGTTCTGCACCGCTTACTGGAGAAGTATATATCACTCTCGGTTCTGCACCGCTTACTGGAGAAGTATATATCACTCTCGGTTCTGCACCGCTTACTGGAGAAGTATATATCACTCTCGGTTCTGCACCGCTTACTGGAGAAGTATATATCACTCTCGGTTCTGCACCGCTTACTGGAGAAGTATATATCACTCTCGGTTCTGCACCGCTTACTGGAGAAGTATATATCACTCTCGGTTCTGCACCGCTTACTGGAGAAGTATATATCACTCTCGGTTCTGCACCGCTTACTGGAGAAGTATATATCACTCTCGGTTCTGCACCGCTTACTGGAGAAGTATATATCACTCTCGGTTCTGCACCGCTTACTGGAGAAGTATATATCACTCTCGGTTCTGCACCGCTTACTGGAGAAGTATATATCACTCTCGGTTCTGCACCGCTTACTGGAGAAGTATATATCACTCTCGGTTCTGCACCGCTTACTGGAGAAGTATATATCACTCTCGGTTCTGCACCGCTTACTGGAGAAGTATATATCACTCTCGGTTCTGCACCGCTTACTGGAGAAGTATATATCACTCTCGGTTCTGCACCGCTTACTGGAGAAGTATATATCACTCTCGGTTCTGCACCGCTTACTGGAGAAGTATATATCACTCTCGGTTCTGCACCGCTTACTGGAGAAGTATATATCACTCTCGGTTCTGCACCGCTTACTGGAGAAGTATATATCACTCTCAGTTCTGCACCGCTTACTGGAGAAGTATATATCACTCTCGGTTCTGCACCGCTTACTGGAGAAGTATAGCGCTGTCAAGGCAGCGCAAATATTCTCCCCCCCCACACATACCCCAGGGAGGGAGGGGGGAGAGAGAGAGAGAGAGAGAGAGAGCCTGAGAGCACACACGTCTTGGAGGGTGACAGAGAGAAAAGGAGAGAAAGGAAGAGAGATCCAGTGTCCAGTGACTCCAGTCAAATTTTTTCCTCAAATTGACCATCAGAAAAGTGAGCAAACTATTATCCATTGTTGGTGTGCCCTGATACAACTTTCTTGAAAATGTTTCAGGAGGAGATGGTGTCTCTCTGTTATAATAATAATAATAATAATAATGAATATGTTTCAGGAACAGACAGAAGCTAGAGGCCCTGGTCAAAGAGCTGACGCCTCTCAGGGAGGAGATCAGCGGTACCATGGTGTTCTGTCTGTTATAATAATAATAATAATAATTCATATGTCTCAGGAACAGACAGAAGCTAGAGGCCCTGGTCAAAGAGCTGACGCCTCTCAGGGAGGAGATGTTATTATAATAATAATAATATGTCTTTATGTCTCAGGAACAGACAGAAGCTAGAGGCCCTGGTGAAGGAGCTGACGCCTCTGAGGGAGGAGATCAGCGGTACCATGGTGTTCTGTCTGTTATAATAATAATAATAATTCATATGTCTCAGGAACAGACAGAAGCTAGAGGCCCTGGTCAAGGAGCTGACCCCTCTGAGGGAGGAGATCAGCGGTACCATGGTGTTCTGTCTGTTATAATAATAATAATAATATGTCTTTATGTCTCAGGAACAGACAGAAGCTAGAGGCCCTGGTCAAGGAGCTGACGCCTCTCAGGGAGGAGATCAGCGGTACCATGGTGTTCTGTCTGTTATAATAATAATAATAATAATAATAATAATAATAATTCATATGTCTCAGGAACAGACAGAAGCTAGAGGCCCTGGTGAAGGAGCTGACGCCTCTCAGGGAGGAGATCAGCGGTACCATGGTGTTCTGTCTGAACCGGGCCGAGGCGGCCGAGGAGGTGGTGTCTCACATCGCCGAGAGCTTCGGCTTGATCCAGACGCCACTGCAGAAGAAGGTCTGTCTGGCCAATCACCTTTTAGTAGGCATGAGGTCTGGCCAATCACCTTTTAGTAGGCAGAAGGTCTGGCCAATCACCTGCTCGCAGGCAGAAGGTCTGGCCAATCGCCTGCTCGCAGGCAGAAGGTCTGGCCAATCGCCTGCTCGCAGGCAGAAGGTCTGGCCAATCACCTGCTCGTAGGCAGAAGGTCTGGCCAATCGCCTGCTCGCAGGCAGAAGGTCTGGCCAATCACCTGCTCGCAGGCAGAAGGTCTGGCCAATCACCTGCTCGTAGGCAGAAGGTCTGGCCAATCACCTTTAAGTATAGGCAGAAGGTCTGGCCTCATAGGGTGATTGGCCACACTTCACATGGGGGTGATTTTGCAGTGTCACTGTTGCACAGCCTAACACACAGACACACACAGGCCAGGGAGGAGGGCCACTACAGTACAGTACAGTACAGTACAGTACAGTACAGTACAGTACAGTACAGTACAGTACAGTACAGTACAGTACAGTACAGTACAGTACAGTACAGTACAGTACATCTAAAATGAGTTAATAGCACAACAAGCAGACTTTTCATGACTGAAATAAATGTCACATCTGAAATCCACATGTAAATATGAAATAAATGCTTAAACATGTAGCTATAGGTGTAATGTTAGAGACCACAGAAGACATGTAAATATGAAATAAATGCTTAAACATGTAGCTATAGGTGTAATGCTAGAGACCACAGAAGACATGTAAATATGAAATAAATGCTTAAACATGTAGCTAGGTGTAATGTTAGAGACCACAGAAGACATGTAAATATGAAATAAATGCTTAAACATGTAGCTATAGGTGTAATGTTAGAGACCACAGAAGACATGTAAATATGAAATAAATGCTTAAACATGTAGCTAGGTGTAATGTTAGAGACCACAGAAGACATGTAAATATGAAATAAATGCTTAAACATGTAGCTAGGTGTAATGTTAGAGACCACAGAAGACATGTAAATATGAAATAAATGCTTAAACATGTAGCTAGGTGTAATGCTAGAGACCACAGAAGACATGTAAATATGAAATAAATGCTTAAACATGTAGCTAGGTGTAATGCTAGAGACCACAGAAGACATGTAAATATGAAATAAATGCTTAAACATGTAGCTATAGGTGTAATGTTAGAGACCACAGAAGACATGTAAATATGAAATAAATGCTTAAACATGTAGCTATAGGTGTAATGCTAGAGACCACAGAAGACATGTAAATATGAAATAAATGCTTAAACATGTAGCTAGGTGTAATGCTAGAGACCACAGAAGACATGTAAATATGAAATAAATGCTTAAACATGTAGCTATAGGTGTAATGTTAGAGACCACAGAAGACATGTAAATATGAAATAAATGCTTACACATGTAGCTATAGGTGTAATGTTAGAGACCACAGAAGACATGTAAATATGAAATAAATGCTTAAACATGTAGCTAGGTGTAATGTTAGAGACCACAGAAGACATGTAAATATGAAATAAATGCTTAAACATGTAGCTAGGTGTAATGTTAGAGTCCACAGAAGACATGTAAATATGAAATACTGAAAAACTGAACAACCAACATGTCAATTTGAAGCTATGATTCCCTGCTTTCATATGACATGAAGAAACACACAAAAAATAAATAAAATGCAATGACTTATCTTTGATCAGAACCGGTCACATATTACTATCACAATATAGAGATATATAATACTTATTTTAGTAAAGATGTTTTAACCCATTCTGACCGGGCACCCATTTTGGTGTCAGCATCATGTTATGCTTTAGCTATTGAAAAATAGCAGACCTACAAGCTCTTAGCGCGCCACCGAGTGGCGCGATACGAGCTTGTAGGTCTGCTGTTTTTGAAAAATCGACAAGAACGACTGACATTTTTTTTAATCTGATCTCAGGTCAGAATGGGTTAATCAGACCAGTGTGTGTCCAGTGGAAACCTCGTATGAATCTGATCTCAGGTCAGAGTGTTTTAAGCGTGACTTTTGTTGTGATTTCCACAGATTGCCAGATTGTACCTCATATCAGACATCCTGCACAACTCCTGCGCCAAAGTGAAGAACGCTTCGTATTACCGGAAATAGTAAGAAATAAAGTCCGTCTCCTCGTTTTCCATCTTTGAAATAAAGTCCGTCTCCTCGTTTTCCAGCTTTGAAATAAAGTCCGTCTCCTCGTTTTCCAGCTTTGAAATTAAGTCCGTCTCCTCGTTTTCCAGCTTTGAAATAAAGTCCGTCTCCTCGTTTTCCAGCTTTGAAATAAAGTCCGTCTCCTCGTTTTCCAGCTTTGAAATAAAGTCCGTCTCCTCGTTTTCCAGCTTTGAAATAAAGTCCGTCTCCTCGTTTTCCAGCTTTGAAATAAAGTCCGTCTCCTCGTTTTCCAGCTTTGAAATAAAGTCAGTCTCCTCGTTTTCCAGCTTTGAAATAAAGTCCGTCTCCTCGTTTTCCAGCTTTGAAATAAAGTCTGTCTCCTTGTTTTCCAGCTTTGAAATAAAACTCCCACAGATCTTCAAAGACATGAACTTGGCGTACAAGAACATACAGGCCAGACTGCAAGCGGAACAGTTCAAGGTAAAAGATTGATGTTTACGGATATGTGAGATTGATGTGGCTCAGGAGGTCGAGCAGGTCGTCCAATGATCACTGGGTCGGCGGTTCGAATCCCGGCTCCTCCTCCTCCTGTCCACATGTCAAAGTGTCCTTTGGGCAATACACTGAACCCCACATTACCTCCAATGAGTCGGTCGGTGTGAGCTCGCCACCGTCGGTGTGTGAATGTGGGAAGTGAGGACGCTGGCGTCGACTGTTCGCCGCTTCACCTCCCTTATGTATGAATGAATGAACCTGCACCTCCCAATGTATGAATGAATGAACCTTCACCTCCCAATGTATGAATGAATGAACCTTTGTAAAGCGCTTTGAGCACTTGGAAAAGCGCTATAAAAGAAAATGCAATTCATTATACAGATATGTGAGATTGATGTATACATATTGATGTATACATATTGATGTATACATATTGATGTATACAAATGTATAATGTAAGATTGATGTATACAGATTGATGTATACAGATTGATGTATACATATTGATGTATACATATTGATGTATACAAATGTATAATGTAAGATTGATGTATACAGATTGATGTATACAGATTGATGTATACAGATTGATGTATACGTATGTATAATTTAAGATTGATGTATACAGGGTCCCTGCATGCACATTTCTGAAGTTACAATTTAAGGGATTTTAACGGGGATAGCAAGATCGTGGGGGTGAAAAAGCCAACCCTTCATCCAGCCGATCTGTGGCTCAGGAGGTAGAGCATGTCGTCCAATGATCCATGGGTCGGCGGTTCGAATCCCGGCTCCTCCTCCTGTCTACATGTGGAAGTGTCCTTGGGCAAAGACACTGAACCCCTAATTGCTCCCGATGTGCTGGTTGGTGCCTTGCATGGCTTCCGCCGCAATCGGTGTATGGATGTGTGTGTGAATGGGTGAATGTAATGCACAATCTTTGTAAAACGCCTTGGATAAAGGCGCTATATAATTGCACCATTTACCATTTACCACTAGTCCCTCCCTAACATTTAATTCTACTGGATCTCTTCTCCACTAGTCCCTCCCTAACATTTAGTTCTACTGGATCTCTTCTCCACTAGTCCCTCCCTAACATTTAATTCTACTGGATCTCTTCTCCACTAGTCCCTCCCTGACATTTAGTTCTACTGGATCTCTTCTCCACTAGTCCCTCCCCTGTGTGTGTGTTCATGTGTTGCCTATATTCTGTACATTTAGGGCTTGTTTGGACTCAAGCGCTGAGACACGTGATGTTTCGAGTGCGTGGGATATCCGGAGCAACTGAAAATAGTTGTGCCCTTGATAATGTATTTTATAAATGTGGACTCAGATAAAGACATTGAGATGTGTGTTCTTGTGCTTCCAGCAAAAGGTGATGTGTTGCTTCAGAGCGTGGGAGGACTGGGCCATCTATCCAGAGTCCTACCTCATCTCCTTACAGAACATCTTCCTGGGTCTGGTCAAAGCCGAGGAGACGGTGGAGCTGAAACCTGAGGTACCGTTAACAGAACATATTATAACAGAACATCTTCCTGGGTCTGGTCAAAGCCGAGGAGACGGTGGAGCTGAAACCTGAGGTACCGTTAACAGAACATATTATAACAGAACATCTTCCTGGGTCTGGTCAAAGCCCAGGAGACCGTGGAGCTGAAACCTGAGGTATCGTTAACAGAACATATTATAACAGAACATCTTCCTGGGTCTGGTCAAAGCCCAGGAGACGGTGGAGCTGAAACCTGAGGTACCGTTAACAGAACATATTATAACAGAACATCTTCCTGGGTCTGGTCAAAGCCCAGGAGACGGTGGAGCTGAAACCTGAGGTACCGTTAACAGAACATATTATAACAGAACATCTTCCTGGGTCTGGTCAAACCTGAGGTAACGCTGATAACAGAACATATTATAACAGAACATCTTCCTGGGTCTGGTCAAAGCCCAGGAGACGGTGGAGCTGAAACCTGAGGTAACGTTGACAGAACCTCTTGACGTAGCGCTGTTTTTATGTATTTGATGTATTGCCATGTTGTTCTTGCTTACTGTAAATCGTGTGGCGGGTTAAAACAGTGTGGCAGGTTAAAACAATGTGGCAGGTTAAAACTGGCGCAGGTTAAAACAGTGTGGCGGGTTAAAACAGTGTGGCGGGTTAAAACGGTGTGGTGGGTTAAAACAGTGTGGCGGGTTAAAACAATGTGGCGCAGGTTAAAACAACGCGCCGGGTTAAAACAGTGTGGCAGGTTAAAACAATGTGGCGGGTTAAAACAGTGTGGCAGGTTAAAACAATGTGTCAGGTTAAAACAGTGTGGCGGGTTAAAACAATGTGGCGGGTTAAAACAGTGTGGCGGGTTAAAACAGTGTGTCAGGTTAAAACAACGTGGCGGGTTAAACAATGTGGCGGGTTAAAACAGTGTGGCCGGTTAAAACAGTGTGGCAGGTTAAAACAGCGCGGTGGGTTAAAACAGTGTGGCGGGTTAAAACAATGTGGCAGGTTAAAACAGTGTGGCGGGTTAAAACAGTGTGGCGGGTTAAAACAGTGTGGCGGGTTAAAACAATGTGTCAGGTTAAAACAATGCGGTGGGTTAAAACAACGTGGTGGGTTAAAACAATGTGGCGGGTTAAAACAGTGTGGCGGGTTAAAACAACGCGGCGGGTTAAAACAGTGTGGCGGGTTAAAACAATGTGTCAGGTTAAAACAACGCGGCGGGTTAAAACAGTGTGTCAGGTTAAAACAGTGTGGCAGGTTAAAACAATGCAGCGGGTTAAAACAGTGTGGCGGGTTAAAACAGTGTGGCGGGTTAAAACAGTGCAGCGGGTTGAAACAGTGCGGCGGGTTAAAACAGTGTGGCGGGTTAAACCAATGTGTCAGGTTAAAACAGTGCGGCGGGTTAAAACAGTGCAGCGGGTTGAAACAGTGCGGCGGGTTAAAACAGTGTGGCGGGTTAAAACAGTGACAGGTTAAAACAGTGTGGCGGGTTAAAACAGTGTGGCGGGTTAAAACAGTGCGGCGGGTTAAAACAGTGTGGTGGGTTAAAACAGTGTGGCGGGTTAAAACAGTGTGGCGGGTTAAAACAGTGCGGCGGGTTAAAACTGTGGTGGGTTAAAGCAGTGTGGTGGGTTAAAACAGTGTGGCGGGTTAAAACAGTGCGGCGGGTTAAAACAGTGTGGCGGGTTAAAACAGTGTGGCGGGTTAAACAGCGCGGCGGGTTAAAACAGTGTGGCGGGTTAAAACAGTGTGGCGGGTTAAAACAGTGCGGCGGGTTAAAACAGTGTGGCGGGTTAAAACAGTGTGGCGGGTTAAAACAGTGCGGCGGGTTAAAACAGTGTGGCGGGTTAAAACAGTGCGGCGGGTTAAAACAGTGTGGCGGGTTAAAACAGTGTGGCGGGTTAAACAGCGCGGCGGGTTAAAACAGTGTGGCGGGTTAAAACAGTGTGGCGGGTTAAAACAGTGCGGCGGGTTAAAACAGTGTGGCGGGTTAAAACAGTGTGGCGGGTTAAAACAGTGCGGCGGGTTAAAACAGTGTGGCGGGTTAAAACAGTGTGGCGGGTTAAAACAGTGCGGCAGGTTAAAACAGTGTGGCGGGTTAAAACAGTGTGGCGGGTTAAAACAGTGCGGCAGGTTAAAACAGTGTGGCGTGTTAAAACAGTGTGGCGGGTTAAAACAGTGTGGCAGGTTAAAACAATGTGGCAGGTTAAAACTGGCGCAGGTTAAAACAGTGTGGCGGGTTAAAACAGTGTGGCGGGTTAAAACGGTGTGGTGGGTTAAAACAGTGTGGCGGGTTAAAACAATGTGGCGCAGGTTAAAACAACGCGCCGGGTTAAAACAGTGTGGCAGGTTAAAACAATGTGGCGGGTTAAAACAGTGTGGCAGGTTAAAACAATGTGTCAGGTTAAAACAGTGTGGCGGGTTAAAACAATGTGGCGGGTTAAAACAGTGTGGCGGGTTAAAACAGTGTGTCAGGTTAAAACAACGTGGCGGGTTAAACAATGTGGCGGGTTAAAACAGTGTGGCCGGTTAAAACAGTGTGGCAGGTTAAAACAGCGCGGTGGGTTAAAACAGTGTGGCGGGTTAAAACAATGTGGCAGGTTAAAACAGTGTGGCGGGTTAAAACAGTGTGGCGGGTTAAAACAGTGTGGCGGGTTAAAACAATGTGTCAGGTTAAAACAATGCGGTGGGTTAAAACAACGCGGTGGGTTAAAACAATGTGGCGGGTTAAAACAGTGTGGCGGGTTAAAACAACGCGGCGGGTTAAAACAGTGTGGCGGGTTAAAACAATGTGTCAGGTTAAAACAACGCGGCGGGTTAAAACAGTGTGTCAGGTTAAAACAGTGTGGCAGGTTAAAACAATGCAGCGGGTTAAAACAGTGTGGCGGGTTAAAACAGTGTGGCGGGTTAAAACAGTGCAGCGGGTTGAAACAGTGCGGCGGGTTAAAACAGTGTGGCGGGTTAAACCAATGTGTCAGGTTAAAACAGTGCGGCGGGTTAAAACAGTGCAGCGGGTTGAAACAGTGCGGCGGGTTAAAACAGTGTGGCGGGTTAAAACAGTGACAGGTTAAAACAGTGTGGCGGGTTAAAACAGTGTGGCGGGTTAAAACAGTGCGGCGGGTTAAAACAGTGTGGTGGGTTAAAACAGTGTGGCGGGTTAAAACAGTGTGGCGGGTTAAAACAGTGCGGCGGGTTAAAACTGTGGTGGGTTAAAGCAGTGTGGTGGGTTAAAACAGTGTGGCGGGTTAAAACAGTGCGGCGGGTTAAAACAGTGTGGCGGGTTAAAACAGTGTGGCGGGTTAAACAGCGCGGCGGGTTAAAACAGTGTGGCGGGTTAAAACAGTGTGGCGGGTTAAAACAGTGCGGCGGGTTAAAACAGTGTGGCGGGTTAAAACAGTGTGGCGGGTTAAAACAGTGCGGCGGGTTAAAACAGTGTGGCGGGTTAAAACAGTGCGGCGGGTTAAAACAGTGTGGCGGGTTAAAACAGTGTGGCGGGTTAAACAGCGCGGCGGGTTAAAACAGTGTGGCGGGTTAAAACAGTGTGGCGGGTTAAAACAGTGCGGCGGGTTAAAACAGTGTGGCGGGTTAAAACAGTGTGGCGGGTTAAAACAGTGTGGCGGGTTAAAACAGTGCGGCAGGTTAAAACAGTGTGGCGGGTTAAAACAGTGTGGCGGGTTAAAACAGTGCGGCAGGTTAAAACAGTGCGGCGTGTTAAAACAGTGTGGCGGGTTAAAACAGTGCGGCGGGTTAAAACAGTGTGGCGGGTTAAAACAGTGACAGGTTAAAACAGTGTGGCGGGTTAAAACAGTGTGGCGGGTTAAACAGTGCGGCGGGTTAAAACAGTGTGGCGGGTTAAAACAGTGCGGCGGGTTAAAACAGTGTGGTGGGTTAAAACAGTGTGGCGGGTTAAAACAGTGCGGCGGGTTAAAACAGTGTGGTGGGTTAAAACAGTGTGGCGGGTTAAAACAGTGCGGCGGGTTAAAACAGTGTGGCGGGTTAAAACAGTGTGGCGGGTTAAAACAGTGTGGCGGGTTAAAACAGTGCGGCGGGTTAAAACAGTGTGGCGGGTTAAAACAGTGACAGGTTAAAACAGTGTGGCGGGTTAAAACAGTGCGGCGGGTTAAAACAGTGTGGCGGGTTAAAACAGTGCGGCGGGTTAAAACAGTGTGGTGGGTTAAAACAGTGTGGCGGGTTAAAACAGTGCGGCGGGTTAAAACAGTGTGGCGGGTTAAAACAGTGTGGCGGGTTAAACAGCGCGGCGGGTTAAAACAGTGTGGCGGGTTAAAACAGTGTGGCGGGTTAAAACAGTGCGGCGGGTTAAAACAGTGTGGCGGGTTAAAACAGTGTGGCGGGTTAAAACAGTGCGGCGGGTTAAAACAGTGCGGCGGGTTAAAACAGTGCGGCGGGTTAAAACAGTGTGGCGGGTTAAAACAGTGCGGCGGGTTAAAACCCCTGTGTCTCCTCAGCGGGAGGACCCTCCCGACCTGGACGGGGCGCCTCTGGACGGCCTGCCGCTAGACGGCGCGGCGCTGGACGGCCACGCCCCCTTGGACCTGGACGGCGCCCCCTTGGGGTGGGACCCCGTGGACGACCTGGACGGCGTGCCCCTGGGAGGGGGAGGGGGAGGGGCCACCGCCTCCGCGGACGACATCGACGGGATGCCCCGTAAGAGAACAGTGTCGTTGTGGTGGCGCACGTCGCACGCACACACATGCACACACATGCACACACAATTGCGTTGCGTGTGGTCATCGCGTGCAGACATGCCTTTTTGTGCCCAAGCTGTCTCCACACGTCTTTGTAATAATCTCCAGTGGTGTCTGGAGACGTCCTGGAAAAAAATCTGTTTTTGCTTTAAAAATAAATAAAAATGTCTACATTATGCTTTTTAATCATCCAAAAAAGGCTGGGTACCCTATAGAGCGTCGCAGTCCCGCCCCCTTTCAGAACGACGAGTGGCCCAGGAAATGAATCGCAATGCATTTCTCCTCATAGGCTTTTCTTAAAGTATTTATTTAAAGACGGTTACGCCGCGGACAAAGCCAACTCGGATCGTGACAAATCATGACAACGAACACAATGTTTTGGGGCCGATCAAATCATTAGAAAGAAGAAAATAAAAGGCAGGAGACAACACTATTTGTTTTGTTTTATAAATTATTTGATCGGCCCCAAAACATTGTGTTCATTGTCATGAATTGTCACGATCCGAGTTGGCTTTGTCATAACCGTCTTTAAATAAATACTTTAAGAAAAGCCTATGGGAGAAATAGATTGGGATTCATTTCCTGGGCCACTCGTCGTTCTGAAAGGGGGAGGGACTGCGACGCTCTATTGAACTCTACTGAACTCTACTATGGGTATATTTTGTGTTGAGAAATCATCCAATTAACTAATGGGGGAAACTCCACGTCCCTATTCTGAAAGAATACAAGGGCACACAATGTGTTAACACAATCTGTGGCAACGGCGAGATTTCTCGCTTATACTATAGAGCTCAAATGGTTAATTTACTTCCAAATAAGCTTTTGGTCATTCCATTGTCTACTCAGGCTTACGTGAACACCCAGACAGTTAACCCATTTTGGGCGGAAACCCCTTTCGGTGTTAGCATTATGCTATGCTTTAGCTATTTAAAAATGGCAGATCCTCAAGCTCATAGTGGCGCGCTATGAACTTGTAGGTCTGCCATTTTTGAAAAATCGTTAAAATATGCCTCAAATCTTTCAGAAAACTGTCATGATTTAGAAAACAATAATAATAAAATGTCTGAATAGGTCTAAATTACTCCATTGAGTATTTAGATATTGTTTGACCGATCGTGTGACTGATGTGTGTGTTTCTATCAGTGGACGAGGCTAACTCTGTTTGGTGTGTGTGTTTCTATCAGTGGACGAGGCTAACTCTGTTTGATGTGTGTGTTTGTTTCAGTGGACGAGGCTAACTCTGTTTGATGTGTGTGTTTGTTTCAGTGGACGAGACTAACTCTGTTTGATGTGTGTGTTTGTTTCAGTGGACGAGACTAACTCTGTTTGATGTGTGTTTGTTTCAGTGGACGAGACTAACTCTGTTTGATGTGTGTGTTTCTATCAGTGGACGAGACTAACTCTGTTTGGTGTGTGTGTTTCTATCAGTGGACGAGGCTAACTCTGTTGTTTGATGTGTGTGTTTGTTTCAGTGGACGAGACTAACTCTTGTTTGGTGTGTGTGTTTGTTTCAGTGGACGAGACTAACTCTGTTTGGTGTGTGTGTTTGTTTGGTGTGTGTGTTTGTTTGGTGTGTGTGTTTGTTTGATGTGTGTTTGTTTCAGTGGACGAGGCTAACTCTGTTTGGTGTGTGTGTTTGTTTGGTGTGTGTGTTTGTTTGGTGTGTGTGTGTTTGTTTGGTGTGTGTTTGTTTCAGTGGACGAGGCTAACTCTGTTTGATGTGTGTGTTTGTTTCAGTGGACGAGGCTAACTCTGTTTGATGTGTGTGTTTGTTTCAGTGGACGAGGCTAACTCTGTTTGATGTGTGTGTTTGTTTCAGTGGACGAGGCTAACTCTGTTTGGTGTGTGTGTTTGTTTCAGTGGACGAGACTAACTCTGTTTGATGTGTGTGTTTCTATCAGTGGACGAGACTAACTCTGTTTGGTGTGTGTGTTTCTATCAGTGGACGAGGCTAACTCTGTTGTTTGGTGTGTGTGTTTCTATCAGTGGACGAGGCTAACTCTGTTGTTTGATGTGTGTGTTTGTTTCAGTGGACGAGACTAACTCTGTTTGATGTGTGTGTTTGTTTCAGTGGACGAGACTAACTCTGTTTGATGTGTGTGTTTCTATCAGTGGACGAGACTAACTCTGTTTGATGTGTGTGTTTGTTTCAGTGGACGAGACTAACTCTGTTTGATGTGTGTGTTTCTATCAGTGGACGAGGCTAACTCTGTTTGATGTGTGTGTTTGTTTCAGTGGACGAGACTAACTCTGTTTGATGTGTGTGTTTGTTTCAGTGGACGAGACTAACTCTGTTTGATGTGTGTGTTTGTTTCAGTGGACGAGACTAACTCTGTTTGGTGTGTGTGTTTGTTTCAGTGGACGAGACTAACTCTGTTTGATGTGTGTGTTTGTTTCAGTGGACGAGGCTAACTCTGTTTGATGTGTGTGTTTGTTTCAGTGGACGAGACTAACTCTGTTTGATGTGTGTGTTTGTTTCAGTGGACGAGACTAACTCTGTTTGATGTGTGTGTTTGTTTCAGTGGAAGAGGCTAACTCTGTTTGATGTGTGTGTTTGTTTCAGTGGAAGAGGCTAACTCTGTTTGATGTGTGTGTTTGTTTCAGTGGAAGAGGCTAACTCTGTTTGATGTGTGTGTTTGTTTCAGTGGACGAGACTAACTCTGTTTGATGTGTGTGTTTGTTTCAGTGGACGAGGCTAACTGTTTGGTGTGTGTGTTTGTTTCAGTGGACGAGACTAACTCTGTTTGATGTGTGTGTTTCTATCAGTGGACGAGACTAACTCTGTTTGGTGTGTGTGTTTCTATCAGTGGACGAGGCTAACTCTGTTGTTTGATGTGTGTGTTTGTTTCAGTGGACGAGACTAACTCTTGTTTGGTGTGTGTGTTTGTTTGGTGTGTGTGTTTGTTTGATGTGTGTTTGTTTCAGTGGACGAGACTAACTCTGTTTGGTGTGTGTGTTTCTATCAGTGGACGAGACTAACTCTGTTTGGTGTGTGTGTTTCTATCAGTGGACGAGGCTAACTCTGTTGTTTGATGTGTGTGTTTGTTTCAGTGGACGAGACTAACTCTTGTTTGGTGTGTGTGTTTGTTTGGTGTGTGTGTTTGTTTGATGTGTGTTTGTTTCAGTGGACGAGGCTAACTCTGTTTGGTGTGTGTGTTTGTTTGGTGTGTGTGTTTGTTTGGTGTGTGTTTGTTTCAGTGGACGAGGCTAACTCTGTTTGGTGTGTGTGTTTGTTTCAGTGGACGAGACTAACTCTGTTTGGTGTGTGTTTCTATCAGTGGACGAGGCTAACTCTGTTGTTTGATGTGTGTGTTTGTTTCAGTGGACGAGACTAACTCTTGTTTGGTGTGTGTGTTTGTTTCAGTGGACGAGGCTAACTCTGTTGTTTGATGTGTGTGTTTGTTTCAGTGGACGAGACTAACTCTTGTTTGATGTGTGTGTTTGTTTCAGTGGACGAGACTAACTCTTGTTTGGTGTGTGTGTTTGTTTCAGTGGATGAGACTAACTCTGTTTGGTGTGTGTGTTTGTTTGGTGTGTGTGTTTGTTTCAGTGGACGAGGCTAACTCTGTTTGGTGTGTGTGTTTGTTTGGTGTGTGTGTTTGTTTGGTGTGTGTGTTTGTTTGATGTGTGTTTGTTTCAGTGGACGAGGCTAACTCTGTTTGGTGTGTGTGTTTGTTTGGTGTGTGTGTGTGTTTGTTTGGTGTGTGTTTGTTTCAGTGGACGAGGCTAACTCTGTTTGGTGTGTGTGTTTGTTTGGTGTGTGTGTGTGTTTGTTTGGTGTGTGTTTGTTTCAGTGGACGAGGCTAACTCGGCGGTGTCGACGCTAGCTCTGTCTAAGTGGGAACAGATGGGCGACACGGAGGCCTTCTCTCAAGGTAATGTCAGCCATAACACCGTCCTGAACGGGAACCCCTTTTGGTTTTTTTAAGCATCATGTTATGCTTTAGCTATTGAGAAATAGCAGATCTACAAGCTCGTAGCGCGACACCGAGTGCTGCGCTACGAGCTTGTAGAAATTAACCCTTTTGGGTGAGAGTGTACGTAACCGGTCCATTAGTACACTCATTATTCTCATAATTAGTAGTAAGATACAATTTGAGAATAATTGCTTCTTTTGTTGTTTTGTCTTCAGGGAGGACGGAGTCCAAATGGGACAGCGTGGTGGACGGAGACAGTGAGGAGGACACCAATGGAAGGTACAATTTATACCATTCATACCCTCTGATCTGAATGAAAGATACAATTTATACCATTCATACCCTCTGATCTGAATGAAAGATACAATTTATACCATTCATACCCTCTGATCTGTATGAAAGGTACAATTTATACCATTCATACCCTCTGATCTGAATGAAAGATACAATTTATACCATTCATACCCTCTGATCTGTATGAAAGATACAATTTATACCATTCATACCCTCTGATCTGAATGAAAGATACAATTTATACCATTCATACCCTCTGATCTGAATGAAAGATACAATTTATACCATTCATACCCTCTGATCTGAATGAAAGATACAATTTATACCATTCATACCCTCTGATCTGAATGAAAGGTACAATTTATACCATTCATACCCTCTGATCTGTATGAAAGGTACAATTTATACCATTCATACCCTCTGATCTGTATGAAAGATACAATTTATACCATTCATACCCTCTGATCTGTATGAAAGATACAATTTATACCATTCATACCCTCTGATCTGTATGAAAGGTACAATTTATACCATTCATACCCTCTGATCTGTATGAAAGATACAATTTATACCATTCATACCCTCTGATCTGTATGAAAGATACAATTTATACCATTCATACCCTCTGATCTGAATGAAAGGTACAATTTATACCATTCATACCCTCTGATCTGTATGAAAGATACAATTTATACCATTCATACCCTCTGATCTGAATGAAAGATACAATTTATACCATTCATACCCTCTGATCTGAATGAAAGGTACAATTTATACCATTCATACCCTCTGATCTGTATGAAAGGTACAATTTATACCATTTATACCCTCAGTGACCTGAATGAAAGGTACAATTTATACCATTTAAAGGTATATTCAGTGATTTCACTCAAAAAACCTTAGGTTTCGTTTTTGGCTGTGGGACCCAGCCTTTCGTCCAATCAGGATAGAGAGTCAAAAACGAAACCTAAGGTTTTTTGACCCCCAGGGGTTAACTGGGGACAGGGACTCCTTATATGGCCAGCACACTCTATAGTAGGGAGGATTATCACAACAAAACTATCACATTGAGACAAAGCGGGGTGCCTATGGGCTATAGTTCCACACATTGGAACTATCCCATTGAGTCAAAGCGGGGTGCTATGGTCTATAGTTCCACACATTGGAACTATCCCATTGAGTCAAAGCGGGGTGCTATGGGCTATAGTTCCACACATTGGAACTATCCCATTGAGTCAAAGCGGGGTGCTATGGGCTATAGTTCCACACATTGGAAAAAAAATCAAAGTTTCCCCCAAATTGATTATCAATATATGTTTATGAAATAATTGATTCAATCAATTAGTTTTATTTAACTGATCGCCTGATTCTCTCTCTCTCTCTCTCTCTCTCTCTATCCCTCTCTCTCTCTCTCTCTCGTCCCAGTTCGGCCAATCAGGGCGCAGAGGGCGGCGAGTCGGACAACGACAGCAGCGACGAGGAGGACTCGGGCGGCGCCGGAGACGACGCCGACTTCGCCAGCTCGCTGAAAAGCTTCCAGATGTCTGAGGGGAAAAGGAAACGGCTGAGAGAACTGGAGGTTAGGGTTAGGGTTAGATGTCTGAGGGGGAAGAGGAAACCACTGAGAGAACTGGAGGTTAGGGTTAGGGTTAGATGTCTGAGGGGGAAGAGGAAACCACTGAGAGAACTGGAGGTTAGGGTTAGGGTTAGATGTCTCTGAGGAGGAGAGGAAACCACTGAGAGAACTGGAGGTTAGGGTTAGGGTTAGATGTCTCTGAGGAGGATAGGAAACCTCTGAGAGAACTGGAGGTTATGGTTAGGGTTAGATGTCTCTGAGGAGGAGAGGAAACCACTGAGAGAACTGGAGGTTAGGGTTAGATGTCTCTGAGGGGAAGAGGAAACCTCTGAGAGAACTGGAGGTTATGGTTAGGGTTAGATGTCTCTGAGGAGGAGAGGAAACCTCTGAGAGAACTGGAGGTTATGGTTAGGGTTAGATGTCTCTGAGGAGGAGAGGAAACCACTGAGAGAACTGGAGGTTAGGGTTAGATGTCTGAGGGGGAGAGGAAACCTCTGAGAGAACTGGAGGTTAGGGTTAGGGTTAGATGTCTGAGGGGGAGAGGAAACCACTGAGAGAACTGGAGGTTAGGGTTAGGGTTAGATGTCTCTGAGGGGGAGAGGAAACGACTGAGAGAACTGGAGGTTAGGGTTAGGGTTAGATGTCTCTGAGGAGGAGAGGAAACCACTGAGAGAACTGGAGGTTAGGGTTAGGGTTAGATGTCTGAGGGGGAGAGGAAACCTCTGAGAGAACTGGAGGTTAGGGTTAGGGTTAGATGTCTCTGAGGAGGAGAGGAAACGACTGAGAGAACTGGAGGTTAGGGTTAGATGTCTCTGAGGGGAAGAGGAAACCACTGAGAGAACTGGAGGTTAGGGTTAGGGTTAGATGTCTCTGAGGAGGAGAGGAAACGACTGAGAGAACTGGAGGTTAGGGTTAGATGTCTCTGAGGGGAAGAGGAAACCACTGAGAGAAATGGAGGTTAGGGTTAGGGTTAGATGTCTCTGAGGAGGAGAGGAAACGACTGAGAGAACTGGAGGTTAGGGTTAGGGTTAGATGTCTCTGAGGAGGAGAGGAAACCTCTGAGAGAACTGGAGGTTAGGGTTAGGGTTAGATGTCTCTGAGGAGGAGAGGAAACCTCTGAGAGAACTGGAGGTTAGGGTTAGGGTTAGATGTCTCTGAGGGGAAGAGGAAACCACTGAGAGAACTGGAGGTTAGGGTTAGGGTTAGATGTCTCTGAGGAGGAGAGGAAACGACTGAGAGAACTGGAGGTTAGGGTTAGATGTCTCTGAGGGGAAGAGGAAACCACTGAGAGAACTGGAGGTTAGGGTTAGGGTTAGATGTCTCTGAGGAGGAGAGGAAACCTCTGAGAGAACTGGAGGTTAGGGTTTGGGTTAGATGTCTGAGGGGGAGAGGAAACGACTGAGAGAACTGGAGGTTAGGGTTAGGGTTAGATGTCTCTGAGGAGGAGAGGAAACGACTGAGAGAACTGGAGGTTAGGGTTAGGGTTAGATGTCTGAGGGGAAGAGGAAACGACTGAGAGAACTGGAGGTTAGGGTTAGGGTTAGATGTCTCTGAGGAGGAGAGGAAACGACTGAGAGAACTGGAGGTTAGGGTTAGGGTTAGATGTCTCTGAGGGGAAGAGGAAACCTCTGAGAGAACTGGAGGTTAGGGTTAGGGTTAGATGTCTCTGAGGGGAAGAGGAAACCTTTGAGAGAACTGGAGGTTAGGGTTAGATGTCTCTGATGAGGAGAGGAAACCTTTGAGAGAACTGGAGGTTAGGGTTAGGGTTAGATGTCTCTGAGGAGGAGAGGAAACCACTGAGAGAACTGGAGGTTAGGGTTAGGGTTAGATGTCTGAGGGGGAGAGGAAACCTCTGAGAGAACTGGAGGTTAGGGTTAGATGTCTCTGAGGAGGAGAGGAAACCACTGAGAGAACTGGAGGTTAGGGTTAGAATTTACAATTTACAATGTAGGCATTTAGCAGACGCTCTTAATCCAGAGCGACTTACATTTAAGCAAGAACAAAAGCATTGGAATAGATCACATAAAAGCATTTATCATGAAACATGCGTAAGCTAAGAAAGTAACAGTGGGATATCTATATAATTAAACTATACATATAAACTATACATATTTACTACTATGCTATACATATGTACTATGGCGTGCTATGACTATATACAATACAATTATAGTGCTGTCTACATAACATGCTATAAGTCTGTGTCAAATGCTATCTAAGCCAACAGAAATGCTATCTAAGGGGCTAGGGTAAGTGCTATGGGCCATGATGGAGTCTGAAAAGGTGGGTTTTCAGGCTACGGCGGAAGATTGGGAGTGATGCTGCAGTTCTGACTGCAATGGGAAGTGCATTCCACAGTTTTGGAGCCAGAAGGGAGGAGAGTTTGGGACGTGTGGAGCGTTGTTGTCCCGGCGTTTTTAGTGGTTAGGGTTAGGGTTAGATGTCTGAGGGGGAGAGGAGACCACTGAGAGAACTGATTTAGTTTTAGTCACATTTTAGTCACCTCGAATGTCTTAGTGTTAGTCTAGTTTTAGTCGACTAAATGTCATAACATTTTAGTCGACTAAAATCTACAGTTGATTTAGTCGACTGAAATGTATTTAGGCGGGTCTTGATGCCGTCGTAATGAGTGTTTTTTATACTTTGCTGAAAACAGCAGATGTACAAGCTCACAACGCGTGGCGCTGCGACGCGTTGTGAGCTTGTAGATCTGCTATTTTCTGCTGGTTGTTTTTCTGCTATTTTCCAACCAAGTGTAAAATGACCTATATTGGATCTCTTGTCCACTAGTCCCTTCCTGACATTTTGGTCTAGTTTTTATTTGTCGACGAAATCGTCAGTATATTTAGTCTTAGTTTTAGTCACCGTAGCTTTAGTTTTCATTTAGTTTCCATTTAGTTTTCTTCAGTGGAAAAAGGTAGTCGACGAACATTCTTCGCCTTGGTTTTAGTCGACGAAAACAACACTGATTATGACTAAAACTAAAAATCTAAATTCGCTGCCAAATCCAACACGGCCTTTTGGACCTGAAAAACGGCCCTGCTCCTACACAGCGCACGGTCACGTGACCTTCCTCTTCCTCTGTGGTGCGGTTCAGGTGAAGGTGATGAAGGTCCAGGACGAGCTGGAGTCCGGCAAGAGGCCCCGGAAGTGTGGGCGGAGCGTGCAGCAGCAAGTGGAGCACTACAGGAACAAGCTGCTGCAGAAGGTTGGTTCCTGGTTCCCACCCGCTCCGCTATACACCGCTGAAAGCCTCATAACGGGCTGCAGTGGCGCTGTCGCCTCACAGCTAGAAGGTCCTGGGTTCGATTCCCGCTCGGGGCGCTGTGTTTGCTGGCGGCGTGTTTCCTCCTCCGCGTCATCAGTGCCCATACCCGAAGGCGGGGTTGGCGAAAGGGCCTTTCTGTGTGGAGTTTGCATGTTCTCCCCGTGTATCCTAGGGTAGGTACCCTCACATGTTCTCCCCGTGTCCCCTAGGGTAGGTACCCTCACATGTTCTTCCCGTGTCCCCTAGGGTAGGTACCCTCACATGTTCTCCCCGTGTCCCCTAGGGTAGGTACCCTCACATGTTTTCCCCGTGTCCCCTAGGGTAGGTACCCTCACATGTTCTCCCCGTGTCCCCTAGGGTATGTAACCTCACATGTTCTCCCCGTGTCCCCTAGGGTAGGTACCCTCACATGTTCTCCCCGTGTCCCCTAGGGTAGGTACCCTCACATGTTCTCCTCGTGTCCCCTAGGGTAGGTACCCTCACATGTTCTCCCCCTGTCCCCTAGGGTAGGTATACCCTCACATGTTCTCCCCATGTCCCCTAGGGTAGGTACCCTCGCATGTTCTCCCCGTGTCCCCTAGGGTAGGTACCCTCACATGTTCTCCCCGTGTCCCCTAGGGTAGGTACCCTCACATGTTCTCCATGTGTCCCCTAGGGTAGGTACCCTCACATGTTCTCCTCGTGTCCCCTAGGGTAGGTAGGTACCCTCACATGTTCTCCCCGTGTCCCCTAGGGTAGGTACCCTCA
Organism: Protomyctophum parallelum; assembly: GCF_964188405.1. Lineage (NCBI taxonomy): Eukaryota > Metazoa > Chordata > Actinopteri > Myctophiformes > Myctophidae > Protomyctophum > Protomyctophum parallelum. The sequence continues at coordinate 105,568,028 of NC_139697.1, read as the reverse complement.
CATGTTCTCCCCGTGTCCCCTAGGGTAGGTACCCTCACATGTTCTCCCCGTGTCCCCTAGGGTAGGTACCCTCACAAAAAACATGCAGTAATCCTGGTCTCTAAACTGCCTCCCCCTGGCCAGCCGGGGCACCTGATGGAGGGGAAAGGAACTGGTTGGAATAACGTGTTCCTACCACGCGCTACGTCCAACCAGGGAAACTCCCCCCTGTCAGGTGTAAAGGAGCAACTTGGACACTCAGGCATGAAGGAAGCATGAGTTCAAGTCCGTTGCTCTCCCCTTGTCCCCCATATATGGGGACTAGGTTGGTCTCCCCTTGTCCCCCATATATGGGGACTAGGTTGGTCTCCCCTTGTCCCCCATATATGGGGACTAGGTTGGTCTCCCCTTGTCCCCCATATATGGGGACTAGGTTGGTCTCCCCTTGTCCCCCATATATGGGGACTAGGTTGCTCTCCCCTTGTCCCCCATATATGGGGACTAGGTTGCTCTCCCCTTGTCCCCCATATATGGGGACTAGGTTGCTCTCCCCTTGTCCCCCATATATGGGGACTAGGTTGGTCTCCCCTTGTCCCCCATATATGGGGACTAGGTTGGCGGAGGGTGTGTAGAGCCCAGGATCACATTAGATGATTGACACAGGGGTGAAAAATGGGTTTCAAAATCGTGGGATAAAGATTATTTAAGATAAAAGAAAGCCTCATAACTCTGAATCTACGAGCGCTGTCTCATTCATCCAAAGGTTCGGAGGTCATTTGTGATTTTTGTACCGCGTCGCTCCCAACATTAACGTTAAAATCCTGCAGGGACCCCCCCCCAACATAGTCCTATTTGAACTGGGGACCCCCTGTCTGTGTCTGTCTGTGTCTGTGTGTCTGTGTGTCTGTCAGGAGTTCGACCAGGACAGGGAGGAGAAGCGAGGCCGCTCCGCGCCCAAGTCGTCCAAAGAGCGCTCGAAGGAGGACAAGAGGGGAGGAGACAAGGAGAGGAGACGAGGAGGCGAGGAGGACAGGGACCGGCGGAGGGGGCGGAGCCGGGACAACGAGGAGACCGCGTGCAGCTCGCCGCTCAGGTCAGTGACATCACCGTGACATCACCGTGACATCATCACCACCTGATAGGGAAGTGACATCATGGAAGGCATGTTGCCGTCAGTGTCTCTATTTTATTTTAGTCATTATAGTCTTTATTTTAGTCATTATAGTCTTTATTTTAGTCATTCTAGTCTTTGGACTGAAACTTCATTTAGTTTATTTTAGTCATTATAGTCTTTGGACTGAAACTTCATTTAGTTTTATTTTAGTCATTCTAGTCTTTGGACTGAAACTTCATTTAGTTTTATTTTAGTCATTCTAGTCTTTGGACTGAAACTTCATTTAGTTTATTTTAGTCATTATAGTCTTTGGACTGAAACTTCATTTAGTTTTATTTTAGTCATTCTAGTCTTTGGACTGAAACTTCATTTAGTTTATTTTAGTCATTATAGTCTTTGGACTGAAACTTCATTTAGTTTATTTTAGTCATTATAGTCTTTATTTTAGTCATTATAGTCTTTGGACTGAAACTTCATTTAGTTTATTTTAGTCATTCACCTGGAATGTCTTAGTGTTAGTCTTAGTTTTATTCGACTAAACGTCATAAGATTTTAGTCGACTAAATCTACAGGTGATTTAGTCGACTGAAATGTATTTTGGCGGGCCTTGATGCCGTCGTAATGAGTGTTTTTACACTTGCTGAAAATAGCCGATCTACAAGCTCTTGTGAGCTTGTAGATCGGCTATTTTCAGCATGCAACCAAAGTGTAAAATTACTTATACTGGATCTCTTGTCCACTAACATTTTAGTCTAGTTTTTATTTGTCGACGAAATTGTCAGTATATTTAGTCTTAGTTTTAGTCATCGTAGCTTGATTTTCATTTAGTTTCCATTCATGTTGATAAAAGGATTGGTGAAACGTCTTCGTAAATATTCAAGGCAATTTATGTGACTTGTTTTCGTGGACCTGGCCGATCAAATAATTTATAAGAAGAAAAACGAAACAAATAGTGTTGTCTCCTGCCTTTATTTTCTCCTTTCTAATGATTTGATCGGCCCCAAAACATTGTGTTCATTGTCATGATTTGTCACGATCCGAGTTGGCTTTGCCCGCGGCGTAACCGTCTTTAAATAAATGAAATAAGAAGTGCCGATGGGAGAATGCATTGGGTTTTCATTTCCTGGGCCACTCGTTGTTCTGAAAGGGGGAGGGACTGCGACGCTCTATAGGGCAGAGCTGGGAGTGTTTTGTGTCAATAAAGGACAGTTTCAATGCCAGGGTGCTTACAGTAGCTGGAGGAAATCAATAGCCTACACTACAGTATATTGGCAAATTATTCATGCTAAATTATCTATCAATCTAATTGTTTATGCAGGTAAACTATGATTTAATTGGATGATGAGATGAGCTGATTGTGACAATAGGGTCAATATAATTGGAGGAAATAAATAAAGGATTAAAAATAAAATCAGAAAAAACAGATCTGATATGGTATGGATACAGTAAGTGGATTATAGGCCGTATAAGTGCATAATGGTGCTTATCCGACATCTCAGAAATATGGGAAGTGTTGACTTCTAACGTTCACAAAAACATGCGTTTTTGTTACATTACAGACACCAATTGGTCCTTTTGTAAACAAAAGGGCGTTGCCATGGGCTGTCCTTTTATACATACATAAAACCATCATTTTAACAAATACTGTAAATTATACCTCCTTATATAACAATAACACCTGATGATTATGTTTAAGGGTGGACAAAAATCTGGCTATTTGTAAGGTTTATAAAGTTGATGCTGCTTTGTACCGAACCTATATCTTGTACAATTTTGAAAAACAAATAGAATCTTGAATTATAAAAAGAAAAAGAATCGCAGCCATTCATCCATCCATCAGCAGCCGCTTATCCGTAGTCGGGTCGCGGGGGCAACAGCTCCACCAGAGTGCTCCAGACTTCCCTCTCCTCCAGAGCAACATTAGTGACTTCCTCCTCCTGGGGGATACCAAGACGTTCCAAGGCCAGTGAGTCCCTGTGTTTCCTCCCAGTGGGATGTGGTCCTTGGTCTGCCCCGGGGGGTCTCCTCCCAGTGGGACGTGGTCCTTGGTCTGCCCCGGGGTCTCCTCCCAGTGGGACGTGGTCCTTGGTCTGCCCCGGGGTCTCCTCCCAGTGGGACGTGGTCCTTGGTCTGCCCCGGGGGGTCTCCTCCCAGTGGGATGTGGTCCTTGGTCTGCCCCGGGGTCTCCTCCCAGTGGGACGTGGTCCTTGGTCTGCCCCGGGGGGTCTCCTCCCAGTGGGATGTGGTCCTTGGTCTGCCCCGGGGTCTCCTCCCAGTGGGACGTGGTCCTTGGTCTGCCCTGGGGTCTCCTCCCAGTGGGACGTGGTCCTTGGTCTGCCCCGGGGTCTCCTCCCAGTGGGACGTGGTCCTTGGTCTGCCCCGGGGTCTCCTCCCAGTGGGACGTGGTCCTTGGTCTGCCCCGGGGTCTCCTCCCAGTGGGACGTGATCCTTGGTCTGCCCCGGGGTCTCCTCCCAGTGGGACGTGGTCCTTGGTCTGCCCCGGGGTCTCCTCCCAGTGGGACGTGGTCCTTGGTCTGCCCCCTGGGGTCTCCTCCCAGTGGGACGTGGTCCTTGGTCTGCCCCGGGGTCTCCTCCCAGTGGGACGTGCATCGAGGACCTCCCTAGGGAGACACCCGAGAGGCATCCTAACCAGATGCACTGAACCACCTTTCTTCGCTCCTTTCCAGGTGAAGGAGCAGCGGTTCTACTCCGAGTCTCTCCCGTGTGACTGAACTTCTCACCCTATCTCTAAGGGAGATGAACTTCTCACCCTATCTCTAAGGGAGATGGACTTCTCACCCTATCTCTAAGGGAGATGAACTTCTCACCCTATCTCTAAGGGAGATGAACTTCTCACCCTATCTCTAAGGGTGATGAACTTCTCACCCTATCTCTAAGGGAGATGAACTTCTCACCCTATCTCTAAGGGAGATGAACTTCTCACCCTGTCTCTAAGGGAGATGAACTTCTCACCCTATCTCTCTAAGGGAGATGAACTTCTCACCCTATCTCTAAGGGAGGTGAACTTCTCACCCTATCTCTAAGGGAGATGAACTTCTCACCCTATCTCTCTAAGGGAGATGAACTTCTCACCCTATCTCTAAGGGAGGTGAACTTCTCACCCTATCTCTCTAAGGGAGGTGAACTTCTCACCCTATCTCTCTAAGGGAGATGAACTTCTCACCCTATCTCTAAGGGAGGTGAACTTCTCACCCTATCTCTCTAAGGGTGATGAACTTCTCACCCTATCTCTAAGGGAGGTGAACTTCTCACCCTATCTCTAAGGGAGATGAACTTCTCACCCTATCTCTAAGGGAGGTGAACTTCTCACCCTATCTCTCTAAGGGAGATGAACTTCTCACCCTGTCTCTAAGGGAGATGAACTTCTCACCCTATCTCTAAGGGAGGTGAACTTCTCACCCTATCTCTCTAAGGGTGATGAACTTCTCACCCTATCTCTAAGGGAGGTGAACTTCTCACCCTATCTCTAAGGGAGATGAACTTCTCACCCTATCTCTAAGGGAGATGAACTTCTCACCCTATCTCTAAGGGAGATGAACTTCTCACCCTATCTCTCTAAGGGAGTTGAACTTCTCACCCTATCTCTAAGGGAGATGGACTTCTCACCCTATCTCTCTAAGGGTGATGAACTTCTCACCCTATCTCTAAGGGAGATGAACTTCTCACCCTATCTCTAAGGGAGATGAACTTCTCACCCTATCTCTCTAAGGGAGATGAACTTCTCACCCTATCTCTAAGGGAGATGAACTTCTCACCCTATCTCTAAGGGAGGTGAACTTCTCACCCTATCTCTAAGGGAGATGAACTTCTCACCCTATCTCTAAGGGAGGTGAACTTCTCACCCTATCTCTCTAAGGGAGATGAACTTCTCACCATATCTCTAAGGGAGATGAACTTCTCACCCTATCTCTCTAAGGGAGTTGAACTTCTCACCCTATCTCTCTAAGGGAGATGAACTTCTCACCCTATCTCTAAGGGAGATGAACTTCTCACCCTATCTCTCTAAGGGAGGTGAACTTCTCACCCTATCTCTAAGGGAGGTGAACTTCTCACCCTATCTCTCTAAGGGAGGTGAACTTCTCACCCTATCTCTCTAAGGGAGGTGAACTTCTCACCCTATCTCTCTAAGGGAGATGAACTTCTCACCCTGTCTCTAAGGGAGATGAACTTCTCACCCTATCTCTCTAAGGGAGATGAACTTCTCACCCTATCTCTCTAAGGGTGATGAACTTCTCACCCTGTCTCTCTAAGGGAGATTTCCAGCCACCCGTCGGAGAAAACTCATTTTGGCCGCTTGTATTTGCGACCTTATCCTTTTGGACTCGGACAAGAGAGTCACAGCCAGACGTTTAATGTCTCTCTGTCTCTGTCTCTCTCTCTCTCTCTCTCTCTCTCTCTCTCTCTGTCTCTGTCTCTGTCTCTCTCTGTCTCTCTCTCTCTCTCTCTCTCTCTCTCTCTCTCTCTCTCTCTCTCTCTCTCTCTCTCTCTCTCTCTCAGAACAACAAAGTCGCCGAAGCGTTCCAAGCGCTCCAAGTCTCCTTCGTCTCCCGACAGGAAGTCGTCTCTCCGCTCGTCCAGATCGCGTTCGCCACATCGATCTCACAAGAGCAAGAAGAGCAAACGTTAAAAAACCGTCTGTCTGTCTGTCTGTCTGTCTCTCTGTCTGTCTCTGTATGTCTGTCTGTCTCTGTATGTCTGTCTGTCTGTCTGTCTGTCTCTGTCTGTCTGTCTGTCTGTCTGACTGTCTCTGCCTGTCTGTCTGTGTCTGTCTGTGTCTGTCTGTCTGTCTGTCTGTCTGTCTGACTGTCTCTGTCTGTCTGTGTCTGTCTGTCTGTCTGTCTGTCTGTCTGTCTGTCTCTGTATGTCTGTCTGTCTGTCTGTCTGTCGGTCTCTGTCTGTCTGTCTGTCTCTCTGTCTGTCTGTGTATGTCTGTCTGTCTGTCTGTCTGTGTCTGTCTGTGCCTGTCTGTCTGTCTGTCTGTCTCTGCCTGTCTGTCTGTCTGTCTGTGTCTGTCTGTCTGTCTGTCTGTCTTTTTGTTGCGTTTTTTTCTGAATTATTCTCTAGATATTGGCTCCGCCCACCTACTTCCTGGTCTTGTCTTCAACTTTATATTTTTAACAACTCTCCTTTAATTAACCCGTTCTGACCTGAGATCAGATTCATACGAGGTTTCCACTGGACACACACTGGTCTGATTAACCCATATTCTGACCTGAGATCAGATTCATACGAGGTTTCCACTGGACACACACTGGTCTGATGAACAGTTTGACATGCATTAGTTTATACGGACCCCCCCATTTAAAGGCATTTATATCTCTGAGACCCCCCGATTTATATTGTAAAAATCAATGTTAATGTAACTCTGAGTGTACAAATGGAACGGTAACGCTTTACAATAACGACCTGTTATAAAGCATTTATAAACATTTATTAGCAGTTTGTAGATGAGTAATAATCATGAACACTCATTGTTGACATCCGTAAATGTTTACCTAAACATGTATAACTATGTTTAAACATCATTTATACGTTATTAGTAAGGTATTAGTAAGTAGTAAACTATTCACATAGTTATAAATGTTTACCTAAACATGTATAACTATGTTTAAACATCATTTATACGTTATTAGTAAGGTATTAGTAAGTAGTAAACTATTCACATAGTTATAAATGTTTACCTGGACATGTATAACTATGTTTAAACATCATTTATACGTTATTAGTAAGGTATTAGTAAGTAGTAAACTATTCACATAGTTATAAATGTTTACCTAAACATGTATAACTATGTTTAAACATCATTCATATGTTATTAGTAAGGTATTAGTAAGTAGTAAACTATTCACATAGTTATAAATGTTTACCTAAACATGTATAACTATGTTTAAACATCATTTATATGTTATTAGTAAGGTATTAGTAAGTAGTAAACTATTCACATAGTTATAAATGTTTACCTAAACATGTATAACTATGTTTAAACATCATTCATATGTTATTAGTAAGGTATTAGTAAGTAGTAAACTATTCACATAGTTATAAATGTTTACCTAAACATGTATAACTATGTTTAAACATAATTTATACGTTATTAGTAAGGTATTAGTAAGTAGTAAACTATTCACATAGTTATAAATGTTTACCTAAACATGTATAACTATGTTTAAACATCATTTATACGTTATTAGTAAGGTATTAGTAAATAGTAAACTATTCACATAGTTATTCATGTTTACCTAAACATGTATAACTATGTTTAAACATCATTTATATGTTATTAGTAAGGTATTAGTAAGTAGTAAACTATTCACATAGTTATAAATGTTTAGGTAAACATTTACGGATGTCAACAAACAGTCTGTCCATGATTATTACTCATCTACAAACTGCTTATTAATGTTTATAAATGCTTTATAACAGGTCGTTATTGTAAAGTGTTTCCAATGGAACCAAACGGACCCACTCAGAGTCACAGACCCATATGGGGTCCATTTGGTTCCAAAGTATCATTTAGCTGATGGGGACCCCCTGGAACTCCCTCGAGGACCCCTGGGGGCCCCCGGACCCCACTTTGATCCAATAAAATAAGATCTGACAGACCACCTTGATGGACGATATTATCCTCTGTGCTGCTCCACGTGAGCTTGTAGATCAGCTCTCTCCGACACACACACACACACAGTACACACACACACACACACAGCACACACACACACACAGTACACACACACACACACACACACACAGCACACACACAGTACACACACAGTACACACACACACACACACACACACACAGTACGTACACACACACACACACACACACACACAGTACACACACACACACACACACACACACACACACAGTACACACACACACACACACACAGTACACACACACACACACACACACACACAATACACACAGTACACACACACACACACACACACACACACACACACAGTGCGTCTGAGTGACGCCTCGTGACTGATGTAACGTGTCTTTTTCCCCCTCTCGCTCTTCCTTTTAACCCATTCTGACCTGAGATCAGATTCATTACGAGGTTTCCACTGGACACACACTGGTCTGATTAACCCATTCTGACCTGAGATCAGATTCTAAAAAAAATGTCAGTCGTTCTTCGATTCTTCCAAAAATAGCAGATCTACAAGCTCGTATCGCGCCACTCGGTGGCGCGATACGAGCTTGTAGATCTGCTGTTTTTCAATAGCTAAAGCATAACATGATGCTGACACCAAAATGGGTTCCCGTTCAGAATGGGTTTTAAACATCGATGTCTTCATCACGCCGATATTCAGCTTTTTTTCTTTTCGTTTTTTTTTGTATGATGACGTTTGAAACCTTGTAATTAGTTATATACTGTATATTTTCTTTGTTTTAACGTTTTGTTTTAAAAATGGACGATTTGAACAGAATTGTTTGCTATAACTTCTAGTTCCGTGAAAAATAACCTGACGAATAAAATTGTTCCCGGTGATTGAAGAGTGTGTGATTTATTTAAGATTTTATGTGTGACTAACTTTGACTGAGGGACTGCCATTGGATCTTTTTTAAATTTTCGTTTCTTTCATGTCATCTAAAAGCAGGGAATCCTAGCTTCAAATTGACATATTGTTCAGTTTGACCCACCAGTTTTGGAAATATGGCTTATAGAGTAATGTCTGTCAGAGAAACAGCGAGTTGAGGAAACAGGCTTGAAAAAGGTTCACTTCTGTGGTCTCTGACATTACACCTAGCTACATGTTTAAGCATTTATTTCATATTTACATGTCTTCTGTGGTCTCTAACATTACACCTATAGCTACATGTTTAAGCATTTATTTCATATTTACATGTCTTCTGTGGTCTCTAACATTACACCTATAGCTACATGTTTAAGCATTTATTTCATATTTACATGTCTTCTGTGGTCTCTAACATTACACCTATAGCTACATGTTTAAGCATTTATTTCATATTTACATGTCTTCTGTGGACTCTAACATTACACCTATAGCTACATGTTTAAGCATTTATTTCATATTTACATGTCTTCTGTGGACTCTAACATTACACCTATAGCTACATGTTTAAGCATTTATTTCATATGTACATGTCTTCTGTGGTCTCTGACATTACACCTATAGCTACATGTTTAAGCATTTATTTCATATTTACATGTCTTCTGTGGTCTCTAACATTACACCTAGCTACATGTTTAAGCATTTATTTCATATTTACATGTCTTCTGTGGTCTCTAACATTACACCTATAGCTACATGTTTAAACATTTATTTCATATTTACATGTCTTCTGTGGTCTCTAACATTACACCTATAGCTACATGTTTAAGCATTTATTTCATATTTACATGTCTTCTGTGGTCTCTAACATTACACCTATAGCTACATGTTTAAGCATTTATTTCATATTTACATGTCTTCTGTGGTCTCTAACATTACACCTAGCTACATGTTTAAGCATTTATTTCATATTTACATGTCTTCTGTGGTCTCTAACATTACACCTAGCTACATGTTTAAGCATTTATTTCATATTTACATGTCTTCTGTGGTCTCTAACATTACACCTATAGCTACATGTTTAAGCATTTATTTCATATTTACATGTCTTCTGTGGTCTCTAACATTACACCTATAGCTACATGTTTAAGCATTTATTTCATATTTACATGTCTTCTGTGGTCTCTAACATTACACCTAGCTACATGTTTAAGCATTTATTTCATATTTACATGTCTTCTGTGGTCTCTAACATTACACCTATAGCTACATGTTTAAGCATTTATTTCATATTTACATGTCTTCTGTGGTCTCTAACATTACACCTATAGCTACATGTTTAAGCATTTATTTCATATTTACATGTCTTCTGTGGTCTCTAACATTACACCTATAGCTACATGTTTAAGCATTTATTGCATATTTACATGTCTTCTGTGGTCTCTAACATTACACCTAGCTACATGTTTAAGCATTTATTTCATATTTACATGTCTTCTGTGGTCTCTAACATTACACCTATAGCTACATGTTTAAGCATTTATTTCATATTTACATGTCTTCTGTGGTCTGTAACATTACACCTATAGCTACATGTTTAAGCATTTATTTCATATTTACATGTCTTCTGTGGTCTCTAACATTACACCTATAGCTACATGTTTAAGCATTTATTTCATATTCACATGTCTTCTGTGGTCTCTAACATTACACCTAGCTACATGTTTAAGCAATTATTTCATATTTACATGTCTTCTGTGGTCTCTAACATTACACCTATAGCTACATGTTTAAGCATTTATTGCATATTTACATGTCTTCTGTGGTCTCTAACATTACACCTATAGCTACATGTTTAAGCATTTATTTCATAGTTACATGTCTTCTGTGGTCTCTAACATTACACCATAGCTACATGTTTAAGCATTTATTTCATATGTACATGTCTTCTGTGGTCTCTAACATTACATCTAGCTACATGTTTAAGCATTTATTTCATATTTACATGTCTTCTGTGGTCTCTAACATTACACCTAGCTACATGTTTATAAAAAAGTTAAAAGGTTTTTCTCTAATGAAAAGCTGTAATTTGTGTGATGGCAGGCTCTCAGTCAAATCTGGTCACATATATCTCTGCTGTCGAGAAGAAACCACTTAACTCCAAAATGTTAATTTATTTTCAGGACATTAAGAAAATTATTATTATATTTAGAAAACAAAGCAACACCGCCTCATCAAAGTTGGTGGTGTGACTTTATATGTTGTCAATTACTTCCATAAGATACAGGTTGTGGAGTTAGCTGCTTTATAGCAGACAGTTTGAGAGGGAGTGGTGGTGGAGTTAGCTGCATTCCGTAGGTGTGCTTATGCTGCCACCTAGCGGCAGTAATAAAGTTAATTTACAACTACACTTTAGAAACGACCAAATAAACAACTACACTTTAGAAACAAGACCAAATAAACAACTACACTTTAGAAACAAGACCAAATAAACAACTACACTTTAGAAACGACCAAATAAACAACTACACTTTAGAAACAAGACCAAATAAACAACTACACTTTAGAAACAAGACCAAATAAACAACTACACTTTAGAAACAAGACCAAATAAACAACTACACTTTAGAAACAAGTCCAAATAAACAACTACACTTTAGAAACAAGACCAAATAAACAACTACACTTTAGAAACAAGACCAAATAAACAACTACACTTTAGAAACAAGACCAAATAAACAACTACACTTTAGAAACAAGACCAAATAAACAACTACACTTTAGAAACAAGACCAAATAAACAACTACACTTTAGAAACAAGACCAAATAAACAACTACACTTTAGAAACAAGACCAAATAAACAACTACACTTTAGAAACAAGACCAAATAAACAACTACACTTTAGAAACAAGACCAAATAAACAACTACACTTTATAAACAAGACCAAATAAACAACTACACTTTAGAAACAAGTCCAAATAAACAACTACACTTTAGAAACAAGACCAAATAAACAACTACACTTTAGAAACAAGACCAAATAAACAACTACACTTTAGAAACAAGACCAAATAAACAACTACACTTTAGAAACAAGACCAAATAAACATCTACACTTTAGAAACAAGACCAAATAAACAACTACACTTTATAAACAAGACCAAATAAACAACTACACTTTATAAACAAGACCAAATAAACAACTACACTTTAGAAACAAGACCAAATAAACAACTACACTTTAGAAACAAGACCAAATAAACAACTACACTTTAGAAACAAGACCAAATAAACAACTACACTTTAGAAACAAGACCAAATAAACAACTACACTTTAGAAACAAGACCAAATAAACAACTACACTTTAGAAACAAGACCAAATAAACAACTACACTTTAGAAACAAGACCAAATAAACAACTACACTTTAGAAACAAGACCAAATAAACAACTACACTTTAGAAACAAGACCAAATAAACAACTACACTTTATAAACAAGTCCAAATAAACAACTACACTTTAGAAACAAGACCAAATAAACAACTACACTTTAGAAACAAGACCAAATAAACACTACACTTTAGAAACAAGACCAAATAAACAACTACACTTTAGAAACAAGACCAAATAAACAACTACACTTTAGAAACAAGACCAAATAAACAACTACACTTTAGAAACAAGACCAAATAAACAACTACACTTTAGAAACAAGACCAAATAAACAACTACACTTTAGAAACAAGACCAAATAAACAACTACACTTTAGAAACAAGACCAAATAAACAACTACACTTTAGAAACAAGACCAAATAAACAACTACACTTTAGAAACAAGACCAAATAAACAACTACACTTTAGAAACAAGACCAAATAAACAACTACACTTTATAAACAAGACCAAATAAACAACTACACTTTAGAAACAAGACCAAACTAGAAAAAGTGCCCCTCTGCATGGGCACAGGTCTCCACCAGGGCAGGTCAGGTTGTGGCCTCCTGGTGGCGCTATAATAGGGCAGGTCTCCACCAGGGCAGGTCAGGTTGTGGCCTCCTGGTGGCGCTATAATAGGGCAGGTCTCCACCAGGGCAGGTCAGGTTCTGGCCTCCTGGTGGCGCTATAATAGGGCAATGTGAAAAGGGTGACATTTCTTCTTACGCCTTGGATGGCAATTGGATGATTTGAGACATTTTGTTCCAAAAATGTGTTTTGCAAAAATCCACCTGTTGGTGGCGCTATAACAGGCCAATGTGAAAAGGGTGGGATATATTCCTCAGCCTAGTAGGAAAGTCTGTGAAATATTTCACGTAAATTGCAGCACGCTGCATTCATGATATTTGAGGCTTTTTGTTCAAAACGGGCCAATCCTGCAAACTTTGAAAGCCAATCTTAGCTAATTGGGATGGAATCTGAAATATGGGACGCATCCGTCTTGAACACAGCTATAGAGATAGTGTGTAACGATTTGCGGGATTTTTGGACAGAATCTGGAGGAGTAATATCAAAAGAATGTGTTTTTCAAAAGTCGGCCTCCTGGTGGCGCTATAACAGGCCGTTCTGGAAAATATGGGGCAGAGGTTCATCGTTGGCATCCAGGGAGTGTGTGTGCACAATTATTTGGCACCGACCGGGTTAACGGTGCCGGAGATTAGCTGCTCACAGACGGACGGACGGACAGAGTGCAAAACATACTCTCTCCCCGTGCCTTCGGCCTGGTGCAGACAATAAAACATACTCTCTCCCCATGCCTTCGGCCTGGTGGAGACAATAAAACATACTCTCTCCCCGTGCCTTCGGCCTGGTGGAGACAATAAAACATACTCTCTCCCCATGCCTTCGGCCTGGTGGAGACAATAAAACATACTCTCTCCCCATGCCTTCGGCCTGGTGGAGACAATAAAACATACTCTCTCCCCGTGCCTTCGGCCTGGTGGAGACAATAAAACATACTCTCTCCCCGTGCCTTCGGCCTGGTGGAGACAATAAAACATACTCTCTCCCCGTGCCTTCGGCCTGGTGGAGACAATAAAACATACTCTCTCCCCATGCCTTCGGCCTGGTGGAGACAATAAAACATACTCTCTCCCCGTGCCTTCGGCCTGGTGGAGACAATAAAACATACTCTCTCCCCGTGCCTTCGGCCTGGTGGAGACAATAAAACATACTCTCTCCCCGTGCCTTCGGCCTGGTGGAGACAATAAAACATACTCTCTCCCCGTGCCTTCGGCCTGGTGGAGACAATAAAACATACTCTCTCCCTGTGCCTTCGGCCTGGTGGAGACAATAAAACATACTCTCTCCCCGTGCCTTCGGCCTGGTGGAGACAATAAAACATACTCTCTCCCCGTGCCTTCGGCCTGGTGGAGACAATAAAACATACTCTCTCCCCGTGCCTTCGGCCTGGTGGAGACAATAAAACATACTCTCTCCCCGTGCCTTCGGCCTGGTGGAGACAATAAAACATACTCTCTCCCCATGCCTTCGGCCTGGTGGAGACAATAAAACATACTCTCTCCCCATGCCTTCGGCCTGGTGGAGACAATTAAACATACTCTCTCCCCATGCCTTCGGCCTGGTGGAGACAATTAAACATACTCTCTCCCCATGCCTTCGGCCTGGTGGAGACAATAAAACATACTCTCTCCCCATGCCTTCGGCCTGGTGGAGACAATAAAACATACTCTCTCCCCATGCCTTCGGCCTGGTGGAGACAATAAAACATACTCTCTCCCCATGCCTTCGGCCTGGTGGAGACAATAAAACATACTCTCTCCCCGTGCCTTCGGCCTGGTGGAGACAATAAAACATACTCTCTCCCCGTGCCTTCGGCCTGGTGGAGAAAATAAGTATGTTGGTCTTGTTTATAAACTGTAGTTGTTCACACACACACACACACACACACACACACACACACACACACACACACACACACACACACACACACACACACACACACACACACACACACACACACACACACACACACACACACACACACACACACACACACACACACACACACACACACACCACCCGGATACTGTTGCATTGTGACATAGCTCTGTTTACACAACACATCTGTACCCCCCCCCCCCCTCTCTCTCTCTCTCTCTCTCTCTCTCTCTCTCCATATTGTTTAGACTCTTGCGTTGGCATGTTTCCTTATGCCAATAAAGCACAATTGAATTGAATTGAATTGAATTGAATTGAATTGAATTGAATTGAATTGAATTGCATTTTTGCCAAATTCTCTCTCTCTCTCTCTCAAAAAACAAATAAATAAATAAATGGCCAGCCCCACCCACCGGGGGGAGGGGCGGACCCCCACGACACATGCGCAGGATGGGCGGAGTCGCAGAGAGAGAGAGAGAGAGAGAGAGAGAGAGAGAGAGAGAGAGACCCAGCCCCAGACAGACAGTAGCGGTGACTGACTGTTATTATCATCTCTAAAAAGCATAGTAATAATAATAATAGTAATAATTCCTCCTACGGGGCGGTGGGTGGGGGGGTCATGATGGCGTCCTGTCAGTATGGAGGTGAGACCACCACCACCACCACCACGCCGCCGGGCGGAGGAGGAGGAGGGCCCGGCGCCAGCTCCACGCTCCCCCCGCATCAGGGAGGACCGCTGACGGCCCACCCGTCCTGGAACCCCGGGGCCATGGGCTCCATGCAGCAGCACGCCGGAGGAGGAGGAGGTGGGGGGTCCGCCGCCACGGCGCCGCCTCTGGGGGTCCGCTGCAGCATGGAGCGCGCCCTGGACGACGCGCAGAGCTCCGGCTTGCTCAGCCTCAGCGGGAGGAAGCTGAGGGACTGGCCGGCCACGGCGCACGATCTGACGGACACCACGCAGGCAGGTGAGGCGCTGAGCGGACCGCTGCATGGCTGGCTGCTTGTTTTGGTTCGTTTATAATAGTGGCGCTCATGGTATTAATTAACCCATTCTGACCTGAGATCAGATTAAAAAAAATGTCTTCTACATCCTGACAGTTTTCCATTCTGACCTGAGATCAGATTTAAAAAAAATGTATTCTATGTCAGTCGCTCTTCGATTTTTCA
>NC_139697.1:105512321-105547321 GCF_964188405.1 Protomyctophum parallelum | reverse complement strand
TTGTGGTACCAAGAGGTCCATTTGAGGTGCTATTGTGGTACCAAGAGGTCCTATTGTGGTACCAAGAGGTTATTTATTAAGGGCATTTGAGGTGCTATTGTGGTACCAAGAGGTCCATTTGAGGTGCTATTGTGGTACCAAGAGGTCCATTTGAGGTGCTATTGTGGTACCAAGAGGTCCATTTGAGGTGCTATTGTGGTACCAATAGGTCCATTTGAGGTGCTATTGTGGTACCAAGAGGTCCATTTGAGGTGCTATTGTGGTACCAAGAGGTCCATTTGAGGTGCTATTGTGGTACCAAGAGGTCCATTTGAGGTGCTATTGTGGTACCAAGAGGTCCATTTGAGGTGCTATTGTGGTACCAAGAGGTCCATTTGAGGTGCTATTGTGGTACCAAGAGGTCCATTTGAGGTGCTATTGTGGTACCAAGAGGTCCATTTGAGGTGCTATTGTGGTACCAAGAGGTCCATTTGAGGTGCTATTGTGGTACCAAGAGGTCCATTTGAGGTGCTATTGTGGTACCAAGAGGTCCATTTGAGGTGCTATTGTGGTACCAAGAGGTCCATTTGAGGTGCTATTGTGGTACCAAGAGGTCCATTTGAGGTGCTATTGTTGGTACCAAGAGGTCCATTTGAGGTGCTATTGTGGTACCAAGAGGTCCATTTGAGGTGCTATTGTGGTACCAAAAGGTCCATTTGAGGTGCTATTGTGGTACCAAGAGGTCCATTTGAGGTGCTATTGTGGTACCAAGAGGTCCATTTGAGGTGCTATTGTGGTACCAAGAGGTCCAGGCAGGGTCGAAGACACCTTGTTCCCAAGTAGGCCTGGGCTGGTAGGTCTGGTCTGTGTAAATGTGATTAGCCCATTCTGACCTGAGATCAGATTCTATAAAAAAACGTCTTCTACATCCTGACAGTCTTCTGAAAAAGCTATGTTTCTGTGTCAGTCGTTCTTTTGATTTTTCTAAAAAAAAAAATAGCAGACCTACAAGCTCGTAGCGCGCCACTCGGTGGCGCGCTACGAGCTTGTAGATCTGCTATTTATATAGGTATTGTATAGGTATTTGTATAGGTCTGCTATTTCTTTCAATATTTATAAAGCATGACATGATGCCAAAACACCAAAATGCGTCCCCGGCCCCCAAAATGTGATTAGGTGTCCGTGTGGCTGCCTGACTGTATCTCACATGATGTGATTAGGTGTCCGTGTGGCTGCCTGACTGTATCTCACATGATGTGATTAGGTGTCCGTGTGGCTGCCTGACTGTATCTCACATGATGTGATTAGGTGTCCGTGTGGCTGCCTGACTGTATCTCACATGATGTGATTAGGTGTCCGTGTGGCTGCCTGACTGTATCTCACATGATGTGATTAGGTGTCCGTGTGGCTGCCTGACTGTATCTCACATGTGCGTGACATTGATAAGACCTTCTTCTGTAGTCTCTTCCTGACAAGCCGTCCTTCGCTAGACGTTTTAGTCCAGTTCGTCCTCGTTCTGCTCGTTTAAGACAGGGGTTCTCAGCCTTTTTGGCCACCATGTTCAATTCATCAAAAACATTTAGAGACGTACAAATAGACACTTCTATTTAGTCAAAGAACAGGACAGGAATTCATCATAAAGGAGGTAAAAACGGAAAAGAAACATATACAGTGAGGGGGGAAAAGGGGGGGTGGTATTCAGATTTTACGGGGGCCAGTTTCCAATTGCAGCCGTCCGTACAATTTACAATTTACAATTTAGGCATTTAGCAGACGCTCTTAATCCAGAGCGACTTACATTAAAGCAAGAACAAAAGCATGGGAATACATCACATAAAAGCATTTATCATGAAACATGCGTAAGCTAAGAAAGTAACAGTGGAATATCTATATGATGAAACTATACATTTAAACTATACATATATACTACTATGCTATACATATGTACTATGGCGTGCTATGACTATATACAATACAATTATAGTGCTGTCTACATAACATGCTATAAGTCTGTGTCAAATGCTATCTAAGTCTACAGAAATGCTATCTAAGGGGGTAGGGTAAGTGCTATGGGCCATGATGGAGTCTGAAAAGGTGGGTTTTCAGGCTACGGCGGAAGATTGGGAGTGCACTTTGAGACAAATGTCTTCTAGATCCTGACAGTTTTCAGAAAGAAACTCATGTTTCTCATTCATGTCAGCCGTTTTTTTTACTCAATAAAATATATGTAATTGCCCCCCCCCCCCTCCCCCCCAGAAGAAAAGATTTGAGTTATAATAAACGTTCGCTCTGAAAGAATATATATTAAAGGTTTTGCGACACATTTAAACAGCAGGTCTGAACGCGAACCCATTTTGGTGTTAGCATCATGCTATGCTTTAGCTATTAAAAAATAGCAGATCTACAAGCTCACCGAGTGGCGCGCTATGAGCTTGTAGGTCTGCTATTTTTGGAAAAACTCGAAGAACGACTTACATAGAAACATAGGCTTTTTCAGAAAACTGTCATTTTCAAACAGACATTTTTAGAATCTGATCTCAGGTCAGAATGGGTTTTAAACCCAAACCACCAGTTTAGCAACAGTGCCTAATACTTCCTCTCTGCTTCAGGGGGAAAGGACTTCCTCTCAGAGGGTTTAAAAAAAAAATATATAGCTGCAACTTCCCAAAATCAACCAAAGGTTTTGTTGTTTGATGCTGCCGTGTGTGTGTGTGTGTGTGTGTGTGTGTGTGTGTGTGTGTGTGTGTGTGTGTGTGTGTGTGTGTGTGTGTGTGTGTGTGTGTGTGTGTGTGTGTGTGTGTACGTACAGTATGACATGTTGATATCATACCGTTGTTTGATCCTGGCGTGTGCCGGATATTTTTATATATATATATATATATATATACCGGTCATAGCCACTTGACCAAATGTGCTGACCTCATCACATTTGTGATGACGGCTATGGCCGTTATTAGCCCAAGGAGTGTTTTTATGCAAAACTAATGCTTGGAATGGATTCAGCATCATGAAAACACCCTAGATTGACATGTCACATGCTACTTAAAGAATGGATTCAGCATTGTGAAAACACCCTAGTTTGACATGTCACATGCTACTTAAAGAATGGACTCAGCATGGTGAAAACACCCTAGATTGACATGTCACATGCTACTTAAAGAATTGACTCAGCATGGTGAAAACACCCTAGATTGACATGTCACATGCTACTTAAAGAATGGACTCAGCATGATGAAAACACCCTAGTTTGACATGTCACATGCTACTTAAAGAATGGACTCAGCATGGTGAAAACACCCTAGATTGACATGTCACATGCTACTTAACCCATTCTGACCTGAGATCAGATTCATACGAGGTTTCCGCCGGACACACACTGGTCTGATGAACCCATTCTGACCTGAGATCAGATTCTAAAAATATCAGTCGTTCTTCGATTTTTTTCAAAAATAGCAGACCTACAAGCTCGTATCGCGCCACTCGGTGGCGCGATATGAGCTTGTAGATCTGCTATTTTTCAATAGCTAAAGCATAACATGATGCCAACACCAAAATGGGTGCCCGGTCAGAATGGGTTAAAGCAAAAGGAAATCTTGAAATGATTTGCCTTATATTGGATGTCTACGGTGGCCATACTGTACAGGCCATTTTCAACACTTTCCCCTCAGACAATTCCAGGCAACTTTTTGCATGTTATTCAGGACATAAATGTAAGATACAAAATCAGCTGAGTTTGGGTTTTTTTTAGTGATCGACCGATATGGTTTTTGTCCGATATATCCGATCACCGATTAGTGGACAATCAAAAAGCCGATAGCCGATATTATGAGCCGATTAATTAAAGTTAAAAATATATTTTTGTTGGTGCAAGAAGCACCAACATCGTTTCAGTAACACTTCCCCCCCTCCATCAATTGCAATTGCTACAGTGCAAACATGTACTGTAGCAGCATATATATATAATTTTCAATATCTATCTATCGATCTATCTATAAATACACCAAGTGTGTGTGTGTAATTGTCCAGAACCGCGCCAAAAAGGCCTCTGCCCGGGCTCTGGACCGGGCCCATGCCCAGCGTCCATATATGGAGCTGGCCTGTTCTGACCTCACAGCACTCCATATTTGGACCTGACACAAGACAGAACTCCACAAGCTGGCCGCATATACTCCCTATTTGGGCATGCCTTACAAAGAACTCCATATATGGGCATAAAAGGGTGACAGACATAATATCTGGGTGGGAGTTTCATTCAACTTCTTCCTTGACCTGTATGTACAACGCTGGCACACGTGACCTGTATGTACAACGCTGGCACACGTGACCTGTATGTACAACGCTGGCACACGTGACCTGTATGTGCAACGCTGGCACACGTGACCTGTATGTACAACGCTGGCACACGTGACCTGTATGTGCAACGCTGGCACACGTGTATCTGTGAAATGGCCTCGACTTGGTATATGCGCTATACCTCGGCTCCAACGTATGCATCATGAGACGAAAGCCATCATAATCTCAGCCACACTTATACGGGCGCTATACGTCCTTTTGCAGTGAAATGGGCGATGGATTCCGTTGATTGCCTTCGTTTGCCCGTGGCGAGTTGTGGGGAAGTTCTGGCTGGAGAAACTGTGTCATAGCCGCCGTGTCTTCTTTGTTGTTGTTGTCGTTGTTGTTGTTGTTGTTGTTGTTGTTGTTGTGGGCGCGTCGCCGTCGGTAATGCCGTGCTTCCTCTGCAGATGCGTCTTCAGATTAGTTGTGGCGCTTTTGTATGGAACGGCTGTTCCACAAAGCTTACAAATTGCCTTCGTTTTGTCTAGTTTCCACCCCCCCCCCCCCCCCCCCCCCCCCCTCTTATAAAATCCGAAATCTTTCCAAACAAAGGATTTAACCCATTCTGACCTGAGATCAGATTCATACGAGGTTTCCACTGGGACACACACTGGTCTGATGAACCCATTCTGACCTGAGATCAGATTCTAAAAATGTCAGTCGTTCTTCGATTTTTCAAAAAATAGCAGACCTACAAGCTCGTATCGCGCGATATGGCGGTGGCGCGATATGAGCTTGTAGATCTGCTATTTTTCAATAGCTAAAGCATAACATGATGCCGACACCAAAATGGGTGCCCGTTCAGAATGGGCCTCCATGCTGATACTCTTCTTGTGTGCTGCTGCTGTTTGCTTGTTGCTCGCTTCTGTGTTCTGTCGCGTAGTTGCGTGCTATAGCGTCATAAGCACGCGCCGCTTTCCTGCGCAGGGAGTAGCAGAGATCTACAAGTTGTCTACCCGTCGCAATGCACAGTGTTGTGGGCTTGTACATCTGTGTTTTTCCCGCAGTCACTGCAGTTGAATCGATGTATAACTTTGGGATCGAACCAACGTCCGATCCAGACGCTATATGGACCGATCCAGACGCTATATGGACCGATCCAGACGCTATATGGACCGATCCAGACGCTATATGGACCGATACAGACTCTATATGGACCGATACAGACGCTATATGGACCCATCCAGACGCTATATGGACCGATCCAGACTCTATATGGACCCATCCAGACATACATGCATCGATGTAGTCGCATCGTTAACGTTTAAATCGATTGTCGATCCATATCGATCCTTTTTGACACCACTAGTATTCCCCTCCAATGGGAACTTAAGGTGTTCAGAAAGTGGGCTAAATGAGTGGTATTCCCTCCAATGGGAACTTAAGGTGTTCAGAAAGTGGGCTTCAAATCCAGCTGATGTTCCTTGCCACCTGTGTACTGTACATGCACCATATTTGGGCATAGCTACGGTGGAAACTCCTTATATGGGCATGCCGGGCATAGTGACATCAGAGGTATGACATCATCTTACCAGACGGGGAATATAAGACGACGCAGAATCAGTTTACAGATACTGGAGACTACCAACCAATCAGTTTACAGATACTGGAGAATACCAACCAATCAGTTTACAGATACTGGACTCTACCAACCAATCAGTTTACAGATACTGGAGACTACCAACCAATCAGTTTACAGATACTGGAGACTACCAACTGAAGCTCAGAACATCAGTCCATTCTCTCTCAGTGCCACGGTCCTCCGCTTGTCTCTGATTGGCTGGAACCACAGACCTCTCCTTGCCTCTGATTGGCTATTCAGAGTCCCTCTGTGAGCGTCGTTGAAGTCACGTCTATCTTCTCAGCGACGAGCAGAAATGGCGTCTGCAGCGGTCTCCTGTCTGAAGATCACTTCCTGTGTTCCATCTGTATGGAGGTGTTCACTGATCCGGTCAGCACTCCGTGTGGACACAACTACTGCAAAGCCTGCATCACACCTTACTGGGTCGCTAAGGATGTGCTCAAGTGTCCACTGTGTCAAGAAACCTTCATATAATAACAGACCAGAACTATCTGTCAATACTTTTGTTTCTGAGATGGTTCAACAGTTCAGGAACAACAAGTTGAAAGAAGGATATGAAGCAAAGACCGAGGCTGAAGTTCAGCAGATGATCCAGGAGAGACGAGAGAAGATTCAGGAGGTCAAACGCTCAGTAGAGCTCATCAGGAAAGATGCAGATGCAGTCATAGCCGTCAGTGTGCAGGTCTACAGCGATCTGATCAGCTGTATTGAGAGAAGCCAGGCTGAGCTCATTGGTGTGGTTGGAGAGAAGCAGAAAACAGCAGAGAAACAGGCTGAAGGCTTCATTGAAGATCTGAAACACGAAATCTCTGAGTTAGAGAAGAGAATCTCTGAGCTGAAACAGATCTCACACTCTGAAGACCACCTCCACCTCCTTCAGAACTCCAAATCCATCAACACAGAGTGGAGACCCACCAATGACTGGACAAAGGTCAAAGTCCATCAGTCTTCACATGTGGACACATTGAGGACAGCTGTGTCTCAGCTGGAGAAGACAGGCCAGGAGATGAAGAAGCAGCTGTGTGATGCTGAGCTGAGGAGGATGCAGCAATATGAGGTGGATGTAACTCTGGACCCTGATACAGCACATCCTCGCCTCATCCTGTCTGAGGATGGAAAACAAGTGAGTCGTGGAGACGTATGGAAGAATCTCCCTTACAACACTAAGAGATTCTCTGGATGGCCCTGTGTCTTAGGAAAACAAGGATTCTCCTCAGGAAGGTTTTACTATGAGGTTCAGGTTGGACGGAAGACTTGGTGGGATGTAGGAGTGGCCAGAGAGTCCATCAACAGGAAGAGATACATCATACCGAGTCCCAACGATAGTTACTGGTCTATAGTGTTGGGGAATGGACAGTACATAGCTGATGCTGACCCTGATGTCCTCCTCCCTGTAAGAGAGAAGGTCCAGACAGTGGGAGTGTTTGTGGACTATGAGGAGGGTCTGGTCTCCTTTTATGACGTGGAGACCAGAGTTCTCCTCTACTCCTTCACTGGCTGCTCCTTCACTGAGAGACTCTTTCCATTCTTCAGTCCTTGTCCTAGTTATGATGATGGTGCTCCTCTGATCATCTCTCCTGTCACCAGATAACCTCCTGGTCCATGCTGCTGGGTCACCATGAAGAAGAACAGGATGGAGTTTGTTGGACAAATAAAAACAAAAACATAGACAAATAGCAGATCTATGGCTATATACAGATCTAAGCTCTCAATAATACATATAATAATAATAATAATAATAATCACACCATAATGTGAAGGGTTTTGGAGTCAAGCACAGTTGTTGACTTACTAGAATAAAAAAAAAGAAAAAAAAAAGGAGAGAAGCCCTGCTAAAAAAATAAAATAAAAAGGAGAGAAAACTGTCATTTTCAAACAGACATTTTTAGAATCTGATCTCAGGTCAGAATGGGTTTTAAACCCAAACCACCAGTTTAGCAACAGTGCCTAATACTTCCTCTCTGCTTCAGGGGGAAAGGACTTCCTCTCAGAGGGTTTAAAAAAAAAAAAATACAGCAGCAACTTCCCAAAATCAACCAAAGGTTTTGTTGTTTGATGCTGCCGTGTGTGTGTGTGTGTGTGTGTCTGTGTGTGTGTGTGTCTGTGTGTGTGTGTGTGTGTGTGTGTGTGTGTGTGTGTGTGTGTGTGTGTGTGTGTGTGTGTGTGTGTGTGTACGTACAGTATGACATGTTGATATCATATCATACCGTTGTTTGATCCTGGCGTGTGCCGGATATATATATATATATATATATATATATATATATATATATATATATATATTATATAACACCCTAGTTTGACATGTCACATGCTACTTAAAGAATGGACTCAGCATCATGAAAACACCCTAGTTTGACATGTCACATGCTACTTAAAGAATGGACTCAGCATGATGAAAACACCCTAGTTTGACATGTCACATGCTACTTAAAGAATGGACTCAGCATGATGAAATCACCCTAGTTTGACATGTCACATGCTACTTAAAGAATGGACTCAGCATGATGAAAACACCCTAGTTTGACATGTCACATGCTACTTAAAGAATGGACTCAGCATCATGAAAACACCCTAGTTTGACATGTCACATGCTACTTAAAGAATGGACTCAGCATCGTGAAAACACCCTAGATTGACATGTCACATGCTACTTAAAGAATGGACTCAGCATCATGAAAACACCCTAGATTGACATGTCACATGCTACTTAAAGAATGGACTCAGCATGGTGAAAACACCCTAGATTGACATGTCACATGCTACTTAAAGAATGGACTCAGCATGGTGAAAACACCCTAGATTGACATGTCACATGCTACTTAAAGAATGGACTCAGCATTGTGAAAACACCCTAGATTGACATGTCACATGCTACTTAAAGAATGGATTCAGCATTGTGAAAACACCCTAGTTTGACATGTCACATGCTACTTAAAGAATGGACTCAGCATGATGAAAACACCCTAGATTGACATGTCACATGCTACTTAAAGAATGGACTCAGCATTGTGAAAACACCCTAGTTTGACATGTCACATGCTACTTAAAGAATGGATTCAGCATTGTGAAAACACCCTAGTTTGACATGTCACATGCTACTTAAAGAATGGACTCAGCATCGTGAAAACACCCTAGATTGACATGTCACATGCTACTTAAAGAATGGATTCAGCATGATGAAAACACCCTAGATTGACATGTCACATGCTACTTAAAGAATGGACTCAGCATGGTGAAAACACCCTAGATTGACATGTCACATGCTACTTAAAGAATGGACTCAGCATGATGAAAACACCCTAGATTGACATGTCACATGCTACTTAAAGAATGGACTCAGCATCATGAAAACACCCTAGATTGACATGTCACATGCTACTTAAAGAATGGACTCAGCATCGTGAAAACACCCTAGTTTGACATGTAACATGCTACTTAAAGAATGGACTCAGCATGATGAAAACACCCTAGATTGACATGTCACATGCTACTTAAAGAATGGACTCAGCATGATGAAAACACCCTAGATTGACATGTCACATGCTACTTAAAGAATGGACTCAGCATGGTGAAAACACCCTAGTTTGACATGTCACATGCTACTTAAAGAATGGATTCAGCATTGTGAAAACCCCCTAGATTGACATGTCACATGCTACTTAAAGAATGGACTCAGCATGATGAAAACAACCTAGTTTGACATGTCACATGCTACTTAAAGAATGGACTCAGCATGATGAAAACAACCTAGTTTG
This sequence comes from Protomyctophum parallelum, assembly GCF_964188405.1. Lineage (NCBI taxonomy): Eukaryota > Metazoa > Chordata > Actinopteri > Myctophiformes > Myctophidae > Protomyctophum > Protomyctophum parallelum. The sequence continues at coordinate 105,537,667 of NC_139697.1, read as the reverse complement.
ACATGTCACATGCTACTTAAAGAATGGACTCAGCATCGTGAAAACACCCTAGTTTGACATGTCACATGCTACTTAAAGCAAAAGGAAATCTTGAAATGATTTGCCTTATATTGGATGTCTACGGTGGCCATACTGTACAGCCATTTTCAACACTTTCCCCTCAGACCAATTCCAGGCAACTTTTTGCATGTTATTCAGGACATAAATGTAAGATACAAAATCAGCTGAGTTTGGGTTTTTTTTTAGTGATCGACCGATATGGTTTTTTGTCCGATATATCCGATCACCGATTAGTGGACAATCAAAAAGCCGATAGCCGATATTATGAGCCGATTAATTAAAGTTTAAAAATATATTTTTGTTGGTGCAAGAAGCACCCAACGTCGTTTCAGTAACACTTCCCCCCCTCCATCAATTGCAATTGCTACAGTGCAAACATGTACTGTAGCAGCATATATATATAATTTTCAATATCTATCTATCGATCTATCTATAAATACACCAAGTGTGTGTGTGTAATTGTCCAGAACCGCGCCAAAAAGGCCTCTGCCCGGGCTCTGGACCGGGCCCCATGCCCAGCGTCCATATATGGAGCTGGCCTGTTCTGACCTCACAGCACTCCATATTTGGACCTGACACAAGACAGAACTCCACAAGCTGGCCGCATATACTCCCTATTTGGGCATGCCTTACAAAGAACTCCATATATGGGCATAAAAGGAGTTGCATAAAAGTTGTTGTTGTTTGTTGTTGTTGTTGTTGTTGTTGTTGTTGTTGTGGGCGCGTCGCCGTCGGTAAAGCCGTGCTTCCTCTGCAGATGCGTCTTTCAGATTAGTTGTGGCGCTTTGTATGGAACGGCTGTTCCACAAAGCTTACAAATTGCCTTCGTTTTGTCTAGTTTCCCCCCCCCCCACCCCCCCCCCCCCCCCCCCCCCCTCTTATAAATCCGAAATCTTTCCAAACAAAGGATTTAACCCATTCAGATTCATACGAGGTTTCCACTGGGACACACACTGGTCTGATGAACCCATTCTGACCTGAGATCAGATTCTAAAAATGTCAGTCGTTCTTCGATTTTTCAAAAAATAGCAGACCTACAAGCTCGTATCGCGCGATATGGCGGGTGGCGCGATATGAGCTTGTAGATCTGCTATTTTTCAATAGCTAAAGCATAACATGATGCCGACACCAAAATGGGTGCCCGTTCAGAATGGGCCTCCATGCTGATACTCTTCTTGTGTGCTGCTGCTGTTTGCTTGTTGCTCGCTTCTGTGTTCTGTCGCGTAGTTGCGTGCTATAGCGTCATAAGCACGCGCCGCTTTCCTGCGCAGGGAGTAGCAGAGATCTACAAGTTGTCTACCCGTCGCAATGCACAGTGTTGTGGGCTTGTACATCTGTGTTTTTTCCCGCAGTCACTGCAGTTGAATCGATGTATAACTTTAGGATCGAACCAACGTCCGATCCAGACGCTATATGGACCGATCCAGACGCTATATGGGACCCATCCAGACGCTATATGGACCGATCCAGACGCTATATGGACCGATCCAGACGCTATATGGACCGATACAGACGCTATATGGACCCATCCAGACGCTTATGGACCCATCCAGACGCTATATGGACCCATCCAGACACTATATGGACCCATCCAGACGCTATATGGACCCATCCAGACACTATATGGACCCATTCCAGACACTATATGGACCCATCCAGACGCTTTCTGGACCGATCCAGACATACGTGCATCGATGTAGTCGCATCGTTAACGTTTAAATCGATTGTCGATCCATATCGATCCTTTTTGACACCACTAGTATTCCCCTCCAATGGGAACTTAAGGTGTTCAGAAAGTGGGCTAAATGAGTGGTATTCCCTCCAATGGGAACTTAAGGTGTTCAGAAAGTGGGCTAAATGAGTGGTATTCCCTCCAATGGGAACTTAAGGTGTTCAGAAAGTGGGCTAAATGAGTGGTATTCCCTCCAATGGGAACTTAAGGTGTTCAGAAAGTGGGCTAAATGAGTGGTATTCCCTCCAATGGGAACTTAAGGTGTTCAGAAAGTGGGGCTAAATGAGTGGTATTCCCTCCAATGGGAACTTAAGGTGTTCAGAAAGTGGGCTTCAAATCCAGCTGATGTTTCCTTGCCACCTGTGTACTGTACATGCACCATATTTGGGCATAGCTACGGTGGAAACTCCTTATATGGACATGCCGGGCATAGTGACATCAGAGGGATGACATCATCTTACCAGACGGGAGATATAAGACGACGCAGAATCAGTTTACAGATACTGGAGAATACCAACCAATCAGTTTACAGATACTGGAGACTACCAACCAATCAGTTTACAGATACTGGACTCTACCAACCAATCAGTTTACAGATACTGGAGACTACCAACCAATCAGTTTATAGATACTGGAGACTACCAACCAATCAGGTTTACAGATACTGGAGACTACCAACCATCAGTTTACAGATACTGGGACTCTACCAACCAATCAGTTTACAGATACTGGAGACTACCAACCAATCAGTTACAGATACTGGAGAACTACCACTGAAGCTCAGAACATCAGTCCATTTCTCTCTCAGTGCCACGGTCCTCCCCTTGTCTCTGATTGGCTGGAACCACAGACCTCTCCTTGCCTCTGATTAGCTGGAACCACAGACCTCTCCTTGCCTCTGATTAGCTGGAACCACAGACCTCTCCTTGCCTCTGATTGGCTGGAACCACAGTCCTCTCCTTGCCTCTGATTGGCTATTCAGCGTCCCTCTGTGAGCGTCGTTGAAGTCACGTCTATCTTCTCAGCGACGAGCAGAAATGGCGTCTGCAGCGGTCTCCTGTCTGAAGATCACTTCCTGTGTTCCATCTGTATGGAGGTGTTCACTGATCCGGTCAGCACTCCGTGTGGACACAACTACTGCAAAGCCTGCATCACACCTTACTGGGTCGCTAAGGATGTGCTCAAGTGTCCACTGTGTCAAGAAACCTTCATATAATAACAGACCAGAACTATCTGTCAATACTTTTGTTTCTGAGATGGTTCAACAGTTCAGGAACCACAAGTTGAAAGAAGGATATGAAGCAAAGACACAGGCTGAAGTTCAGCAGATGATCCAGGAGAGACAAGAGAAGATTCAGGAGGTCAAACGCTCAGTAGAGCTCATCAGGAAAGATGCAGATGCAGTCATAGCCGTCAGTGTGCAGGTCTACAGCGATCTGATCAGCTGTGTTGAGAGAAGCCAGGCTGAGCTCATTGGTGTGGTTGAAGAGGAGCAGAAAACAGCAGAGAAACAGGCTGAAGGCTTCATTGAAGATCTGAAACACGAAATCTCTGAGTTAGAGAAGAGAATCTCTGAGCTAAAACAGATCTCACACTCTGAAGACCACCTCCACCTCCTTCAGAAGTCCAAATCCATCAACACAGAGTGGAGACCCACCAATGACTGGACAAAGGTCAAAGTCCATCAGTCTTCACATGTGGACACATTGAGGACAGTTGTGTCTCAGCTGGAGAAGACAGGCCAGGAGATGAAGAAGCAGCTGTGTGACGCTGAGCTGAGGAGGATGCAGCAATATGAGGTGGATGTAACTCTGGACCCTGATACAGCGAATACATACCTCATCCTGTCTGAGGATGGAAAACAAGTGAGTTGTGGAGACGTATGGAAGAATCTCCCTGAAAACACTAAGAGATTCTCTAGATATCTTGGTGTCTTAGGAAAACAAGGATTCTCCTCAGGAAGGTTTTACTATGAGGTTCAGGTTGGAGGGAATACTTGGTGGTATGTAGGAGTGGCCAGAGAGTCCATCAACAGGAAGGGACACGTCACACCGAGTCCCAACAATGGTTACTGGTCTATAGGGTTGTGTAATGGACAGTACTATGCTGCTGCTGGCCCTGCTGTCCGCCTCCCTGTAGAGAAGCTCCAGAAAGTGGGAGTGTTTGTGGACTATGAGGAGGGTCTGGTCTCCTTTTATGACGTGGAGACCAGAGTTCTCCTCTACTCCTTCACTGGCTGCTCCTTCACTGAGAGACTCTTTCCATTCTTCTGTACAGGTCTTAATGATGGTGGTATAAACGGTGCTCCTCTGATCATCTCTCCTGTCACCAGATAACCTCCTGGTCCATGCTGCTGGGTCACCATGAAGAAGAACAGGATGGAGTTTGTTGGACAAATAAAAACAAAAACATAGACAAATAGCAGATCTATGGCTATATACAGATCTAAGCTCTCAATAATACATATAATAATAATAATCACACCATAATGTGAAGGGTTTTGGAGTCAAGCACAGTTGTTGACTTACTAGAATAAAAAAAAAGAAAAAAAAAAAGGAGAGAAGCCCTGCTAAAAAATTCTATAAAAAAATGTCTTCTACATCCTGACAGTCTTCTGAAGAAGCTATGTTTCTATGTCAGTCGTTCTTTTGATTTTTCTAAAAAAAATAGCAGACCTACAAGCTCGTAGCGCGCCACTCGGTGGCGCGCTACGAGCTTGTAGATCTGCTATTTATATAGGTATTGTATAGGTATTTGTATAGGTCTGCTATTTCTTTCAATATCTATAAAGCATGACATGATGCCAAAACACCAAAATGCGTCCCCGGCCCCCAAAATGTGATTAGGTGTCCGTGTGGCTGCCTGACTGTATCTCACATGATGTGATTAGGTGTCCGTGTGGCTGCCTGACTGTATCTCACATGATGTGATTAGGTGTCCGTGTGGCTGCCTGACTGTATCTCACATGTGCGTGACATTGATAAGACCTTCTTCTGTAGTCTCTTCCTGACAAGCCGTCCTTCGCTAGACGTTTTAGTCCAGTTCGTCCTCGTTTTGCTCGTTTAAGACAGGGGTTCTCAGCCTTTTTGGCCACCATGTTCAATTCATCAAAAACATTTAGAGACGTACAAATAGACACTTCTATATTTAGTCAAAGAACAGAACAGGAATTCATCATAAAGGAGGTAAAAAGGGAAAAGAAACATATACAGTGAGGGGGGAAAAGGGGGGGGGGGGGGGGGGGGGGGGGTAATTCAGATTTTACGGGGGCCAGTTTCCAATTGCAGCCGTCCGTACAATTTACAATTTACAATTTAGGCATTTAGCAGACGCTCTTAATCCAGAGCGACTTACATTTAAGCAAGAACAAAAGCATGGGAATACATCACATAAAAGCATTTATCATGAAACATGCGTAAGCTAAGAAAGTAACAGTGGAATATCTATATGATGAAACTATACATTTAAACTATACATATATACTACTATGCTATACATATGTACTATGGCGTGCTATGACTATATACAATACAATTATAGTGCTGTCTACATAACATGCTATAAGTCTGTATCAAATGCTATCTAAGTCTACAGAAATGCTATCTAAGGGGGGTGGGGTAAGTGCTATGGGCCATGATGGAGTCTGAAAAGGTGGGTTTTCAGGCTACGGCGGAAGGTTGGGAGTGCCCTTTGAGACAAATGTCTTCTAGATCCTGACAGTTTTCAGAAAGAAACTCATGTTTCTCATTCATGTCAGCCGTTCTCAAACATTTACTCAAAAAATATATGTAATTGCCCCCCCCCCCCCCCCCCCCCAGAAGAAAAGATTTGAGTTATAATAAACGTTCGCTCTGAAAGAATATATATTAAAAGTTTTGCGACACATTTAAACAGCAGGTCTGCTGTTTTTCAATAGCTAAAGTATAACATGACGCTTTAACCCATTCTGAACGGGTACCCATTTTGGTGTTAGCATCATGTTACGCTTTAGCTATTGAAAAATAGCAGATCTACAAGCTCATAGCGCGCCACCGAGTGGCGCGCTATGAGCTTGTAGGTCTGCTATTTTTGGAAAAAATCGAAGAACGACTGACATAGAAACATAGGCTTTTTCAGAAAACTGTCATTTTCAAACAGACATTTTTAGAATCTGATCTCAGGTCAGAATGGGTTTTAAACCCAAACCACCAGTTTAGCAACAGTGCCTAATACTTCCTCTCTGCTTCAGGGGGAAAGGACTTCCTCTCAGAGGGTTTAAAAAAAATAAATACAGCAGCAACTTCCCAAAATCAACCAAAGGTTTTGTTGTTTGATGATGCCGTGTGTGTGTGTGTGTGTGTGTGTGTGTGTGTGTGTGTGTGTGTGTGTGTGTGTGTGTGTGTGTGTGTGTGTGTGTGTGTGTGTGTGTGTGTGTGTGTGTGTGTGTGTGTGTGTACGTACAGTATGACATGTTGATATCATACCGTTGTTTGATCCTGGCGTGTGCCGGATATTTATATATATATATATATATATATATACCGGTCATAGCCACTTGACCAAATGTGCTGACCTCATCACATTTGTGATGACGGCTATGGCCGTTATTAGCCCAAGGAGTGTTTTTATGCTAAACTAATGCTTGGAATGGATTCAGCATCATGAAAACACCCTAGATTGACATGTCACATGCTACTTAAAGAATGGACTCAGCATTGTGAAAACACCCTAGATTGACATGTCACATGCTACTTAAAGAATGGACTCAGCGTGATGAAAACACCCTAGATTGACATGTCACATGCTACTTAAAGAATGGACTCAGCGTGGTGAAAACACCCTAGATTGACATGTCACATGCTACTTAAAGAATGGATTCAGCATGATGAAAACACCCTAGTTTGACATGTCACATGCTACTTAAAGAATGGACTCAGCATGATGAAAACACCCTAGTTTGACATGTCACATGCTACTTAAAGAATGGATTCAGCATTGTGAAAACACCCTAGATTGACATGTCACATGCTACTTAAAGAATGGACTCAGCATGATGAAAACACCCTAGATTGACATGTCACATGCTACTTAAAGAATGGATTCAGCATTGTGAAAACACCCTAGATTGACATGTCACATGCTACTTAAAGAATGGACTCAGCATCGTGAAAACACCCTAGATTGACATGTCACATGCTACTTAAAGAATGGACTCAGCATGGTGAAAACATCCTAGATTGACATGTCACATGCTACTTAAAGAATGGATTCAGCATGGTGAAAACATCCTAGATTGACATGTCACATGCTACTTAAAGAATGGACTCAGCATGGTGAAAACATCCTAGATTGACATGTCACATGCTACTTAAAGAATGGATTCAGCATTGTGAAAACACCCTAGATTGACATGTCACATGCTACTTAAAGAATGGATTCAGCATGGTGAAAACATCCTAGATTGACATGTCACATGCTACTTAAAGAATGGACTCAGCATGGTGAAAACATCCTAGATTGACATGTCACATGCTACTTAAAGAATGGACTCAGCATGATGAAAACACCCTAGTTTGACATGTCACATGCTACTTAAAGAATGGACTCAGCATGATGAAAACACCCTAGTTTGACATGTCACATGCTACTTAAAGAATGGATTCAGCATGATGAAAACACCCTAGTTTGACATGTCACATGCTACTTAAAGAATGGACTCAGCATGATGAAAACACCCTAGATTGACATGTCACATGCTACTTAAAGAATGGACTCAGCATGGTGAAAAAACCCTAGTTTGACATGTCACATGCTACTTAAAGAATGGACTCAGCATGATGAAAACACCCTAGTTTGACATGTCACATGCTACTTAAAGAATGGATTCAGCATGGTGAAAACACCCTAGTTTGACATGTCACATGCTACTTAAAGAATGGATTCAGCATGGTGAAAACACCCTAGTTTGACATGTCACATGCTACTTAAAGAATGGACTCAGCATGGTGAAAACACCCTAGTTTGACATGTCACATGCTACTTAAAGAATGGATTCAGCATCATGAAAACACCCTAGTTTGACATGTCACATGCTACTTAAAGAATGGACTCAGCGTGGTGAAAACACCCTAGATTGACATGTCACATGCTACTTAAAGAATGGACTCAGCATGATGAAAACACCCTAGATTGACATGTCACATGCTACTTAAAGAATGGATTCAGCATTGTGAAAACACCCTAGATTGACATGTCACATGCTACTTAAAGAATGGACTCAGCATGATGAAAACACCCTAGATTGACATGTCACATGCTACTTAAAGAATGGACTCAGCATGATGAAAACACCCTAGTTTGACATGTCACATGCTACTTAAAGCAAAAGGAAATCTTGAAATGATTTGCCTTATATTGGATGTCTACGGTGGCCATACTGTACAGGCCATTTTCAACACTTTCCCCTCAGACAATTCCAGGCAACTTTTTGCATGTTATTCAGGACATAAATGTAAGATACAAAATCAGCTGAGTTTGGGTTTTTTTTAGTGATCGACCGATATGGTTTTTGTCCGATATATCCGATCACCGATTAGTGGACAATCAAAAAGCCGATAGCCGATATTATGAGCCGATTAATTAAAGGTATATTCAGTGATTTCAGTCAAAAAACCTGAGGTTTCGTTTTTGGCTGTGGGACCCAGCCTTTCGTCCAATCAGGATAGAGAGTCAAAAACGAAACCTAAGGGTTTTTGACCCCCAGGGGTTAACTGGGGACAGGGAGGAACTCCTTATATGGCCAGCACACTCTATAGTAGGGAGGATTATCACAACAAAACAAAAAAATAAGTGATATTTGAATTAAGTGAAATCACTGAATATACCTTTAAAGTTAAAAATATATTTTTGTTGGTGCAAGAAGCACCAACATCGTTTCAGTAACACTTCCCCCCCTCCATCAATTGCAATTGCTACAGTGCAAACATGTACTGTAGCAGCATATATATATATAATTTTCAATATCTATCTATCGATCTATCTATGAATGCACCAAGTGTGTGTGTGTAATTGTCCAGAACCGCGCCAAAAAGGCCTCTGCCCGGGCTCTGGACCGGGCCCATGCCCAGCGTCCATATATGGAGCTGGCCTGTTCTGACCTCACAGCACTCCATATTTGGACCTGACACAAGACAGAACTCCACAAGCTGGCCGCATATACTCCCTATTTGGGCATGCCTTACAAAGAACTCCATATATGGGCATAACAGGGAGACAGACATAATATCTGGGTGGGAGTTTCATTCAACTTCTTCCTTGACCTGTATGTGCAACGCTGGCACACGTGACCTGTATGTACAACGCTGGCACACGTGACCTGTATGTACAACGCTGGCACACGTGTATCTGTGAAATGGCCTCGACTTGGTATATGCGCTATACCTCGGCTCCAATGTATGCATCATGAGACGAAAGCCATCATAATCTCAGCCACACTTATACGGGCGCTATACGTCCTTTTGCAGTGAAATGGGCGATGGATTCCGTTGATTGCCTTCGTTTGCCCGTGGCGAGTTGTGGGGAAGTTCTGGCTGGAGAAACTGTGTCATAGCCGCCGTGTCTTCTTTGTTGTTGTTGTTGTTGTTGTTGTTGTTGTTGTTGTTGTTGTTGTGGGCGCGTCGCCGTCGGTAATGCCGTGCTTCTTCTGCAGATGCGTCTTCAGATTAGTTGTGGTGCTTTTGTATGGAATCCTGTCTGAGGATGGAAAACAAGTGAGTCATGGAGACATATGGAAGAATCTCCCTGAAAACACTGAGAGATTCTCTAGATATCTTGGTGTCTTAGGAAAACAAGGATTCTCCTCAGGAAGGTTTTACTATGAGGTTCAGGTTGGAGGGAAGACTTGGTGGGGTGTAGGAGTGGCCAGAGAGTCCATCAACAGGAAGGGATTCAGCACACCGAGTCCCAACGATGGTTACTGGTCTATAGGGTTGTATTATGGACAGTACTATGCTGCTGCTGACCCTTATGTCCGCCTCCCTGTAAGAGAGAAGGTCCAGACGGTGGGAGTGTTTGTGGACTATGAGGAGGGTCTGGTCTCCTTTTATGACGTGGAGACCAGAGTTCTCCTCTACTCCTTCACTGGCTGCTCCTTCACTGAGAGACTCTTTCCATTCTTCAGTCCACGTCTTAATGATGGTGGTAGAAACGGTGCTCCTCTGATCATCTCTCCTGTCACCAGATAACCTGGTCCATGCTGCTGGGTCACCATGAAGAAGAACAGTATGGAGTTTGTTGGACAAATAAAAACAAAAACATAGACAAATAGCAGATCTATGGCTATATACAGATCTAAGCTCTCAATAATACATACAATAATAACAATAATAATCACACCATAATGTGAAGGGTTTTGGAGTCACAGTTGTTGACTTACTAGAATAAAAAAAAAAGATTAAAAAAAGGAGAGAAGCCCTGCTAAAAAAATAAAATAAAAAGGAGAGAAGCCCTGCTAAAAAAAAAACCTTGCATGGATGCACCTGGGACAAGGTCAAAGGTCACCGGGGACGTAGTAATATATCCCAAGGTCAAAGGTCATCACCTGGGACGTAGTAATGTATCCCAAGGTCAAAGGTCATTGGGGTTTCGGGTCTCGCAACATCAGACCCATCACTGAGGTGACCCAGCCGGGGTGATCGAGTCCTGACGCACGTCCAAGTTTACCCACGATTACTGTCACAATATAGAGCTATTTAACACTGTTACTGAACACACTCTATAGCAATGATTACTGTCACAATATAGAGCTATTTAACACTGTTACTGAACACACTCTATAGCAATGATTACTGTCACAATATAGAGCTATTTAACACTGTTACTGAACACACTATAGCAATGATTACTGTAACAATATAGAGCTATTTAACACTGTTACTGAACACACACTATAGCAATGATTACTGTCACAATATAGAGCTATTTAACACTGTTACTGAACACACTCTATAGCAATGATTACTGTCACAATATAGAGCTATTTAACACTGTTACTGAACACACTCTATAGCAATGATTACTGTCACAGTATAGAGCTATTTAACACTGTTACTGAACACACTCTATAGCAATGATTACTGTCACAATATAGAGCTATTTAACACTGTTACTGAACACACTCTATAGCAATGATTACTGTCACAATATAGAGCTATTTAACACTGTTACTGAACACACACTATAGCAATGATTACTGTCACAATATAGAGCTATTTAACACTGTTACTGAACACACTCTATAGCAATGATTACTGTCACAATATAGAGCTATTTAACACTGTTACTGAACACACTCTATAGCAATGATTACTGTCACAATATAGAGCTATTTAACACTGTTACTGAACACACTTTATAGCAATGATTACTGTCACAATATAGAGCTATTTAACACTGTTACTGAACACACTCTATAGCAATGATTACTGTCACAATATAGAGCTATTTAACACTGTTACTGAACACACTCTATAGCAATGATTACTGTCACAATATAGAGCTATTTAACACTGTTACTGAACACACTTTATAGCAATGATTACTGTCACAATATAGAGCTATTTAACACTGTTACTGAACACACTTTATAGCAATGATTACTGTCACAATATAGAGCTATTTAACACTGTTACTGAACACACTCTATAGCAATGACTACTGTCACAATATAGAGCTATTTAACACTGTTACTGAACACACTCTATAGCAATGAATACTGTCACAATATAGAGCTATTTAACACTGTTACTGAACACACTTTATAGCAATGATTACTGTCACAATATAGAGCTATTTAACACTGTTACTGAACACACTCTATAGCAATGATTACTGTCACAATATAGAGCTATTTAACACTGTTACTGAACACACTCTATAGCAATGACTACTGTCACAATATAGAGCTATTTAACACTGTTACTGAACACACTCTATAGCAATGACTACTGTCACAATATAGAGCTATTTAACACTGTTACTGAACACACTCTATAGCAATGACTACTGTCACAATATAGAGCTATTTAACACTGTTACTGAACACACTCTATAGCAATGACTATAGCAGACTCTAGTAATTGCAACACTTTATTATTGTTGGCTCGCCTCAGCGAGCACACTATTGTTACTGCCGGTTTATATTTATTCCAATTTCCGCCCTTTTTTTTCGAATTCCCACTACTTCCACATATTTTATGCTAGAAATGTAGTTCAAACTTCAAACTGTTCAGCTCTTTGCAGTTATTTATGCTTGTATATATATTTTTTTTTTAATGTTTTATACTTTTTAAACTTTTTTACTTTTTGACTTTTCTTTTTACATTCGAGAGTCGATGGAAGAAAGGTCCCACTTTTCACAGTTCACTTTTTTGAGCTCTTATTACTCCGTCATACTTTCACTTTGAAACTTCATTCAAACGTTATAATGTTCATCTATCTTTGAACTTTGATTGGTGAAAAAGTTGTTTTGAAAAAGTTTATACTTTTTAAAATATTTAACTTTATTCATACTTTTTTTCCTCCCATAGACAATGTATGGGATTTTATCTCTAAATCAACCTCACTTTTGCAGCCTCATTACTCTGGCATACGTTGTCGTAGAAACGACTCTGGACTTTTCCGTGGTTCAAACCGTATTTGAATATGTTAAACGTTTTTTTTCCCGAAATCCCAGTTCAATGGCAGGCCGTTTGGCCTAATTAGTGCCCCTTTAGAGAATGTGAACTACGGCCCCTTTAAGTGACCCAAATACAGTCAAGCTGCCCTTTGACCTCCATTGTATCATTCTTACGAAGAAATTATCGCGATGACGATTCTTAACTCGCTCTTATGAACACATTTTCGATCGTACCAACACCACAATCTCACATGGTGTACCTCAATATCTCACATGGTGTACCTCAATATCTCACACGGTGTACCTCAATATCTCACATGGTGTACCTCAATATCTCACACGGTGTACCTCAATATCTCACACGGTGTACCTCAATATCTCACATGGTGTACCTCAATATCTCACATGGTGTACCTCAATATCTCACACGGTGTACCTCAATATCTCACATGGTGTACCTCAATATCTCACATGGTGTACCTCAATATCTCACACGGTGTATCTCAATATCTCACATGGTGTACCTCAATATCTCACATGGTGTATCTCAATATCTCACATGGTGTACCTCAATATCTCACACGGTGTATCTCAATATCTCACATGGTGTACCTCAATATCTCACATGGTGTATCTCAATATCTCACATGGTGTACCTCAATATCTCACATGGTGTATCTCAATATCTCACATGGTGTATCTCAATATCTCACATGGTGTATCTCAATATCTCACATGGTGTATCTCAATATCTCACATGGTGTACCTCAATATCTCACATGGTGTATCTCAATATCTCACATGGTGTATCTCAATATCTCACATGGTGTATCTCAATATCTCACATGGTGTACCTCAATATCTCACATGGTGTATCTCAATATCTCACATGGTGTACCTCAATATCTCACATGGTGTATCTCAATATCTCACATGGTGTACCTCAATATCTCACATGGTGTACCTCAATATCTCACACGGTGTACCTCAATATCTCACATGGTGTACCTCAATATCTCACATGGTGTACCTCAATATCTCACACGGTGTACCTCAATATCTCACACGGTGTACCTCAATATCTCACATGGTGTATCTCAATATCTCACATGGTGTACCTCAATATCTCACATGGTGTACCTCAATATCTCACATGGTGTATCTCAATATATCACATGGTGTACCTCAATATCTCACATGGTGTACCTCAATATCTCACATGGTGTATCTCAATATCTCACACGGTGTACCTCAATATCTCACATGGTGTACCTCAATATCTCACATGGTGTATCTCAATATCTCACATGGTGTACCTCAATATCTCACATGGTGTATCTCAATATCTCACATGGTGTACCTCAATATCTCACATGGTGTACCTCAATATCTCACACGGTGTACCTCAATATCTCACATGGTGTACCTCAATATCTCACACGGTGTATCTCAATATCTCACATGGTGTACCTCAATATCTCACATGGTGTATCTCAATATCTCACATGGTGTACCTCAATATCTCACATGGTGTACCTCAACATCTCACATGGTGTACCTCAATATCTCACATGGTGTATCTCAATATCTCACACGGTGTATCTCAATATCTCACACGGTGTATCTCAATATCTCACACGGTGTACCTCAATATCTCACATGGTGTACCTCAATATCTCACATGGTGTACCTCAATATCTCACATGGTGTACCTCAACATCTCACACGGTGTATCTCAATATCTCACACGGTGTACCTCAATATCTCACACGGTGTATCTCAATATCTCACACGGTGTACCTCAATATCTCACATGGTGTACCTCAATATCTCACACGGTGTACCTCAATATCTCACATGGTGTACCTCAATATCTCACACGGTGTACCTCAATATCTCACACGGTGTATCTCAATATCTCACATGGTGTACCTCAATATCTCACATGGTGTATCTCAATATCTCACACGGTGTACCTCAATATCTCACATGGTGTACCTCAATATCTCACATGGTGTATCTCAATATCTCACATGGTGTACCTCAATATCTCACATGGTGTATCTCAATATCTCACATGGTGTATCTCAATATCTCACATGGTGTACCTCAATATCTCACATGGTGTACCTCAATATCTCACACGGTGTACCTCAATATCTCACACGGTGTACCTCAATATCTCACATGGTGTACCTCAATATCTCACACGGTGTATCTCAATATCTCACATGGTGTACCTCAATATCTCACATGGTGTACCTCAATATCTCACATGGTGTACCTCAACATCTCACACGGTGTACCTCAATATCTCACACGGTGTATCTCAATATCTCACATGGTGTACCTCAATATCTCACATGGTGTATCTCAATATCTCACATGGTGTACCTCAATATCTCACACGGTGTACCTCAATATCTCACATGGTGTACCTCAACATCTCACACGGTGTACCTCAATATCTCACATGGTGTACCTCAATATCTCACATGGTGTACCTCAATATCTCACATGGTGTACCTCAATATCTCACATGGTGTACCTCAATATCTCACATGGTGTACCTCAATATCTCACATGGTGTACCTCAATATCTCACATGGTGTACCTCAATATCTCACATGGTGTATCTCAATATCTCACACGGTGTACCTCAATATCTCACATGGTGTACCTCAATATCTCACACGGTGTATCTCAATATCTCACATGGTGTACCTCAATATCTCACATGGTGTACCTCAATATCTCACACGGTGTACCTCAATATCTCACATGGTGTACCTCAATATCTCACATGGTGTATCTCAATATCTCACATGGTGTACCTCAATATCTCACATGGTGTATCTCAATATCTCACATGGTGTACCTCAATATCTCACATGGTGTACCTCAATATCTCACATGGTGTACCTCAATATCTCACATGGTGTACCTCAATATCTCACATGGTGTACCTCAATATCTCACACGGTGTATCTCAATATCTCACATGGTGTATCTCAATATCTCACATGGTGTACCTCAATATCTCACATGGTGTACCTCAATATCTCACATGGTGTATCTCAATATCTCACATGGTGTACCTCAATATCTCACATGGTGTACCTCAATATCTCACATGGTGTATCTCAATATCTCACATGGTGTATCTCAATATCTCACATGGTGTACCTCAATATCTCACATGGTGTATCTCAATATCTCACATGGTGTACCTCAATATCTCACATGGTGTACCTCAATATCTCACATGGTGTACCTCAATATCTCACACGGTGTACCTCAATATCTCACATGGTGTATCTCAATATCTCACATGGTGTACCTCAATATCTCACATGGTGTACCTCAATATCTCACACGGTGTACCTCAATATCTCACATGGTGTACCTCAATATCTCACATGGTGTATCTCAATATCTCACATAATGTACCTCAATATCTCACATGGTGTATCTCAATATCTCACATGGTGTACCTCAATATCTCACATGGTGTACCTCAATATCTCACACGGTGTATCTCAATATCTCACATGGTGTATCTCAATATCTCACATGGTGTACCTCAATATCTCACACGGTGTACCTCAATATCTCACATGGTGTACCTCAATATCTCACACGGTGTACCTCAATATCTCACATGGTGTACCTCAATATCTCACATGGTGTACCTCAATATCTCACATGGTGTACCTCAATATCTCACATGGTGTATCTCAATATCTCACATGGTGTACCTCAATATCTCACATGGTGTATCTCAATATCTCACATGGTGTACCTCAATATCTCACATGGTGTACCTCAATATCTCACACGGTGTATCTCAATATCTCACATGGTGTATCTCAATATCTCACATGGTGTACCTCAATATCTCACACGGTGTACCTCAATATCTCACATGGTGTACCTCAATATCTCACACGGTGTACCTCAATATCTCACATGGTGTACCTCAATATCTCACATGGTGTACCTCAATATCTCACATGGTGTACCTCAATATCTCACATGGTGTATCTCAATATCTCACATGGTGTACCTCAATATCTCACACGGTGTACCTCAATATCTCACATGGTGTACCTCAATATCTCACATGGTGTACCTCAATATCTCACATGGTGTACCTCAATATCTCACACGGTGTACCTCAATATCTCACATGGTGTACCTCAATATCTCACATGGTGTACCTCAATATCTCACATGGTGTATCTCAATATCTCACATGGTGTACCTCAATATCTCACATGGTGTATCTCAATATCTCACATGGTGTATCTCAATATCTCACATGGTGTACCTCAATATCTCACATGGTGTACCTCAATATCTCACACGGTGTACCTCAATATCTCACATGGTGTATCTCAATATCTCACACGGTGTACCTCAATATCTCACATGGTGTATCTCAATATCTCACATGGTGTATCTCAATATCTCACATGGTGTACCTCAATATCTCACATGGTGTATCTCAATATCTCACATGGTGTATCTCAATATCTCACATGGTGTACCTCAATATCTCACATGGTGTACCTCAATATCTCACATGGTGTACCTCAATATCTCACATGGTGTACCTCAATATCTCACATGGTGTACCTCAATATCTCACATGGTGTACCTCAATATCTCACATGGTGTATCTCAATATCTCACATGGTGTACCTCAATATCTCACACGGTGTACCTCAATATCTCACATGGTGTATCTCAATATCTCACATGGTGTACCTCAATATCTCACATGGTGTACCTCAATATCTCACATGGTGTACCTCAATATATCACATGGTGTACCTCAATATCTCACATGGTGTACCTCAATATCTCACATGGTGTACCTCAATATCTCACATGGTGTACCTCAATATCTCACATGGTGTACCTCAATATATCACATGGTGTACCTCAATATATCACATGGTGTACCTCAATATCTCACATGGTGTACCTCAATATCTCACATGGTGTACCTCAATATCTCACATGGTGTACCTCAATATATCACATGGTGTACCTCAATATATCACATGGTGTACCTCAATATCTCACATGGTGTACCTCAATATCTCACATGGTGTACCTCAATATCTCACACGGTGTACCTCAATATCTCACATGGTGTACCTCAATATCTCACATGGTGTACCTCAATATCTCACATGGTGTATCTCAATATCTCACATGGTGTACCTCAACATCTCACATGGTGTATCTCAATATCTCACATGGTGTACCTCAATATCTCACATGGTGTACCTCAATATCTCACACGGTGTACCTCAATATCTCACATGGTGTATCTCAATATCTCACATGGTGTATCTCAATATCTCACATGGTGTACCTCAATATCTCACATGGTGTATCTCAATATCTCACACGGTGTACCTCAATATCTCACATGGTGTATCTCAATATCTCACATGGTGTACCTCAATATCTCACATGGTGTATCTCAATATCTCACATGGTGTATCTCAATATCTCACACGGTGTACCTCAACATCTCACATGGTGTACCTCAATATCTCACATGGTGTACCTCAATATCTCACATGGTGTACCTCAATATCTCACATGGTGTATCTCAATATCTCACATGGTGTATCTCAATATCTCACACGGTGTATCTCAATATCTCACATGGTGTACCTCAATATCTCACACGGTGTATCTCAATATCTCACACGGTGTATCTCAATATCTCACACGGTGTACCTCAATATCTCACACGGTGTATCTCAATATCTCACACGGTGTACCTCAATATCTCACACGGTGTATCTCAATATCTCACACGGTGTACCTCAATATCTCACATGGTGTACCTCAATATCTCACATGGTGTACCTCAATATCTCACATGGTGTACCTCAATATCTCACATGGTGTACCTCAATATCTCACATGGTGTATCTCAACATCTCACATGGTGTACCTCAATATCTCACATGGTGTATCTCAACATCTCACATGGTGTATCTCAATATCTCACATGGTGTATCTCAATATCTCACACGGTGTACCTCAATATCTCACATGGTGTATCTCAACATCTCACATGGTGTATCTCAATATCTCACATGGTGTATCTCAATATCTCACACGGTGTATCTCAATATCTCACATGGTGTACCTCAATATCTCACACGGTGTATCTCAATATCTCACACGGTGTACCTCAATATCTCACATGGTGTATCTCAATATCTCACACGGTGTATCTCAATATCTCACACGGTGTACCTCAATATCTCACATGGTGTACCTCAATATCTCACACGGTGTACCTCAATATCTCACATGGTGTATCTCAATATCTCACACGGTGTACCTCAATATCTCACATGGTGTACCTCAATATCTCACATGGTGTACCTCAATATCTCACACGGTGTACCTCAATATCTCACATGGTGTACCTCAATATCTCACATGGTGTACCTCAATATCTCACATGGTGTACCTCAATATCTCACACGGTGTACCTCAATATCTCACATGGTGTACCTCAATATCTCACATGGTGTATCTCAATATCTCACACGGTGTACCTCAATATCTCACATGGTGTACCTCAATATCTCACATGGTGTACCTCAATATCTCACATGGTGTACCTCAATATCTCACATGGTGTACCTCAATATCTCACATGGTGTACCTCAATATCTCACATGGTGTACCTCAATATCTCACACGGTGTATCTCAACATCTCACATGGTGTACCTCAATATCTCACATGGTGTATCTCAATATCTCACACGGTGTACCTCAATATCTCACATGGTGTACCTCAATATCTCACATGGTGTACCTCAATATCTCACATGGTGTACCTCAATATCTCACATGGTGTACCTCAATATCTCACATGGTGTACCTCAATATCTCACATGGTGTACCTCAATATCTCACACGGTGTATCTCAACATCTCACATGGTGTACCTCAATATCTCACACGGTGTATCTCAACATCTCACATGGTGTACCTCAATATCTCACATGGTGTATCTCAATATCTCACACGGTGTACCTCAATATCTCACATGGTGTACCTCAATATCTCACACGGTGTACCTCAATATCTCACAACGGTGTACCTCAATATCTCACACGGTGTACCTCAATATCTCACATCGGTGTACCTCAATATCTCACACGGTGTATCTCAATATCTCACACGGTGTACCTCAATATCTCACATGGTGTACCTCAATATCTCACATGGTGTATCTCAACATCTCACATGGTGTACCTCAATATCTCACATGGTGTATCTCAACATCTCACATGGTGTACCTCAATATCTCACATGGTGTATCTCAACATCTCACATGGTGTACCTCAATATCTCACATGGTGTATCTCAACATCTCACACGGTGTATCTCAATATCTCACACGGTGTATCTCAATATCTCACATGGTGTACCTCAATATCTCACACGGTGTATCTCAATATCTCACACGGTGTACCTCAATATCTCACATGGTGTATCTCAATATCTCACACGGTGTACCTCAATATCTCACATGGTGTACCTCAATATCTCACATGGTGTACCTCAATATCTCACACGGTGTACCTCAATATCTCACATGGTGTACCTCAATATCTCACATGGTGTACCTCAATATCTCACATGGTGTACCTCAATATCTCACATGGTGTATCTCAATATCTCACATGGTGTACCTCAATATCTCACACGGTGTACCTCAATATCTCACACGGTGTATCTCAATATCTCACACGGTGTACCTCAATATCTCACATGGTGTACCTCAATATCTCACACGGTGTACCTCAATATCTCACACGGTGTATCTCAATATCTCACACGGTGTACCTCAATATCTCACATGGTGTATCTCAATATCTCACATGGTGTACCTCAATATCTCACATGGTGTACCTCAATATCTCACATGGTGTACCTCAATATCTCACATGGTGTACCTCAATATCTCACATGGTGTACCTCAATATCTCACATGGTGTACCTCAATATCTCACATGGTGTACCTCAATATCTCACACGGTGTACCTCAATATCTCACATGGTGTACCTCAATATCTCACATGGTGTACCTCAATATCTCACATGGTGTACCTCAATATCTCACATGGTGTACCTCAATATCTCACATGGTGTACCTCAATATCTCACATGGTGTACTCAATATCTCACATGGTGTACCTCAATATCTCACATGGTGTATCTCAATATCTCACATGGTGTACCTCAATATCTCACATGGTGTACCTCAATATCTCACATGGTGTACCTCAATATCTCACATGGTGTACCTCAATATCTCACATGGTGTACCTCAATATCTCACACGGTGTACCTCAATATCTCACATGGTGTACCTCAATATCTCACATGGTGTACCTCAATATCTCACATGGTGTACCTCAATATCTCACATGGTGTACCTCAATATCTCACATGGTGTACCTCAATATCTCACATGGTGTACCTCAATATCTCACATGGTGTACCTCAATATCTCACATCGGTGTACCTCAATATCTCACATGGTGTACCTCAATATCTCACACGGTGTACCTCAATATCTCACATGGTGTACCTCAATATCTCACATGGTGTACCTCAATATCTCACACGGTGTACCTCAATATCTCACATGGTGTACCTCAATATCTCACATGGTGTACCTCAATATCTCACATGGTGTACCTCAATATCTCACATGGTGTACCTCAATATCTCACATGGTGTACCTCAATATCTCACATGGTGTACCTCAATATCTCACACGGTGTATCTCAATATCTCACATGGTGTACCTCAATATCTCACATGGTGTACCTCAATATCTCACATGGTGTACCTCAATATCTCACATGGTGTACCTCAATATCTCACATGGTGTACCTCAATATCTCACATGGTGTACCTCAATATCTCACATGGTGTATCTCAATATCTCACACGGTGTACCTCAATATCTCACATGGTGTACCTCAATATCTCACATGGTGTACCTCAATATCTCACACGGTGTACCTCAATATCTCACACGGTGTACCTCAATATCTCACATGGTGTACCTCAATATCTCACATGGTGTACCTCAATATCTCACACGGTGTATCTCAATATCTCACACGGTGTACCTCAATATCTCACACGGTGTATCTCAATATCTCACATGGTGTACCTCAATATCTCACATGGTGTACCTCAATATCTCACATGGTGTACCTCAATATCTCACATGGTGTATCTCAATATCTCACATGGTGTACCTCAATATCTCACATGGTGTACCTCAATATCTCACATGGTGTACCTCAATATCTCACACGGTGTACCTCAATATCTCACATGGTGTACCTCAATATCTCACATGGTGTATCTCAATATCTCACATGGTGTACCTCAATATCTCACATGGTGTATCTCAATATCTCACACGGTGTACCTCAATATCTCACACTGGTGTATCTCAATATCTCACATGGTGTACCTCAATATCTCACACGGTGTACCTCAATATCTCACACGGTGTACCTCAATATCTCACATGGTGTACCTCAATATCTCACACGGTGTACCTCAATATCTCACATGGTGTACCTCAATATCTCACATGGTGTACCTCAATATCTCACATGGTGTACCTCAATATCTCACATGGTGTACCTCAATATCTCACATGGTGTACCTCAATATCTCACATGGTGTACCTCAATATCTCACACGGTGTACCTCAATATCTCACATGGTGTACCTCAATATCTCACATGGTGTACCTCAATATCTCACATGGTGTACCTCAATATCTCACATGGTGTACCTCAATATCTCACATGGTGTACCTCAATATCTCACATGGTGTACCTCAATATCTCACATGGTGTACCTCAATATCTCACATGGTGTACCTCAATATCTCACATGGTGTACCTCAATATCTCACATGGTGTACCTCAATATCTCACATGGTGTACCTCAATATCTCACATGGTGTACCTCAATATCTCACACGGTGTACCTCAATATCTCACATGGTGTACCTCAATATCTCACATGGTGTATCTCAATATCTCACACGGTGTACCTCAATATCTCACATGGTGTACCTCAATATCTCACATGGTGTACCTCAATATCTCACATGGTGTACCTCAATATCTCACATGGTGTACCTCAATATCTCACACGGTGTACTCAATATCTCACATGGTGTACCTCAATATCTCACATGGTGTACCTCAATATCTCACACGGTGTACCTCAATATCTCACATGGTGTACCTCAATATCTCACATGGTGTACCTCAATATCTCACATGGTGTACCTCAATATCTCACATGGTGTACCTCAATATCTCACATGGTGTACCTCAATATCTCACATGGTGTACCTCAATATCTCACACGGTGTACCTCAATATCTCACATGGTGTACCTCAATATCTCACATGGTGTACCTCAATATCTCACATGGTGTACCTCAATATCTCACATGGTGTACCTCAATATCTCACATGGTGTACCTCAATATCTCACATGTGTACCTCAATATCTCACACGGTGTACCTCAATATCTCACATGGTGTACCTCAATATCTCACACGGTGTACCTCAATATCTCACATGGTGTACCTCAATATCTCACATGGTGTACCTCAATATCTCACACGGTGTACCTCAATATCTCACACGGTGTACCTCAATATCTCACATGGTGTATCTCAATATCTCACATGGTGTACCTCAATATCTCACACGGTGTATCTCAATATCTCACACGGTGTACCTCAATATCTCACACGGTGTATCTCAATATCTCACACTGGTGTACCTCAATATCTCACATGGTGTACCTCAATATCTCACATGGTGTACCTCAATATCTCACATGGTGTACCTCAATATCTCACATGGTGTACCTCAATATCTCACATGGTGTATCTCAACATCTCACATGGTGTACCTCAATATCTCACATGGTGTATCTCAACATCTCACACGGTGTATCTCAATATCTCACACGGTGTATCTCAATATCTCACATGGTGTACCTCAATATCTCACACGGTGTATCTCAATATCTCACACGGTGTACCTCAATATCTCACATGGTGTATCTCAATATCTCACACGGTGTACCTCAATATCTCACATGGTGTATCTCAATATCTCACATGGTGTACCTCAATATCTCACATGGTGTACCTCAATATCTCACATGGTGTACCTCAATATCTCACATGGTGTACCTCAATATCTCACACGGTGTACCTCAATATCTCACATGGTGTACCTCAATATCTCACACGGTGTACCTCAATATCTCACATGGTGTACCTCAATATCTCACATGGTGTACCTCAATATCTCACACGGTGTACCTCAATATCTCACATGGTGTACCTCAATATCTCACATGGTGTACCTCAATATCTCACATGGTGTACCTCAATATCTCACACGGTGTACCTCAATATCTCACACGGTGTACCTCAATATCTCACATGGTGTACCTCAATATCTCACATGGTGTACCTCAATATCTCACATGGTGTACCTCAATATCTCACACGGTGTACCTCAATATCTCACATGGTGTACCTCAATATCTCACATGGTGTACCTCAATATCTCACATGGTGTACCTCAATATCTCACATGGTGTACCTCAATATCACACAGGTGTACCTCAATATCTCACATGGTGTACCTCAATATCTCACATGGTGTATCTCAATATCTCACATGGTGTACCTCAATATCTCACATGGTGTACCTCAATATCTCACATGGTGTACCTCAATATCTCACATGGTGTACTCAATATCTCACACGGTGTACCTCAATATCTCACATGGTGTACCTCAATATCTCACATGGTGTACCTCAATATCTCACACGGTGTACCTCAATATCTCACATCGGTGTACCTCAATATCTCACATGGTGTACCTCAATATCTCACATGGTGTACCTCAATATCTCACATGGTGTACCTCAATATCTCACATGGTGTACCTCAATATCTCACACGGTGTACCTCAATATCTCACACTGGTGTACCTCAATATCTCACATGGTGTACCTCAATATCTCACATGGTGTACCTCAATATCTCACATGGTGTACCTCAATATCTCACACGGTGTACCTCAATATCTCACATGGTGTACCTCAATATCTCACATGGTGTACCTCAATATCTCACACGGTGTACCTCAATATCTCACATGGTGTACCTCAATATCTCACATGGTGTACCTCAATATCTCACATGGTGTACCTCAATATCTCACACGGTGTACCTCAATATCTCACATGGTGTACCTCAATATCTCACATGGTGTACCTCAATATCTCACATGGTGTACCTCAATATCTCACATGGTGTACCTCAATATCTCACATGGTGTACCTCAATATCTCACATGGTGTACCTCAATATCTCACATGGTGTACCTCAATATCTCACATGGTGTACCTCAATATCTCACATGGTGTACCTCAATATCTCACACGGTGTACCTCAATATCTCACATGGTGTACCTCAATATCTCACATGGTGTACCTCAATATCTCACATGGTGTATCCTCAATAATCTCACAATGGTGTACCTCAATATCTCACATGGTGTACCTCAATATCTCACATGGTGTATCTCAATATCTCACATGGTGTACCTCAATATCTCACACGGTGTACCTCAATATCTCACACGGTGTAATCCTCAATATCTCACATGGTGTACCTCAATATCTCACATGGTGTACCTCAATATCTCACATGGTGTACCTCAATATCTCACATGGTGTACCTCAATATCTCGACATGGTGTACCTCA
>NC_139697.1:105467839-105512121 GCF_964188405.1 Protomyctophum parallelum | reverse complement strand
GCAATTCTTTTACAGTAACAACCCCCCCCCCCCCCCCTATCAAATGCAGCTTTAATTTAATTAAAGTGCAAACATGTACTGTAGCAGAATATGCAACATAGTGCTGTATGAGGTGCAGGCACAGGCTTAAAACATTTTTTTTTTTTATCAGGGAAAAATAATCAGTTTATTTATCCAAATTGGTGAACTACAAGCCCACAGCACATTGCAGCATGACATGTTGAGAGCTTGTAGATCTGCTGCCCAAACTCCCCAAAGCCATGTGACCTTGTTGTTTTTACTCCACCACTGAAATTTGACACATGATTTTATAGCAATACAAGACAATAGCCTTGTATGTCTCAAAACACTGGCCTACAGTTAAATTATTGTCAACTAAATAAATATGAATTAGAAATTAAGACAAATACTGACAATGCTACTGGTCAGGATGGGGGGAAAAAGTTGTCCTTTTAGAAAACATTCAGTTGGCTCGCATCATAGAGTTATATACTCTAAGGCTCACATGCATGCGCGCGCGCACACACACACACACACACACACACAATCAAAGAACCGTTTACAGGTGCTGTAAGTTTGCAGCGTTAGCATAGGAGCTAGCGTTGGCTAATGTAGCCTTGTAGGTCTAACACTGTTACACCTTCTGTCCCTCTCAGTGTGGATTTTATTTTTGTTAATGCAAGATGAAAACAGCAATGCTTATGGACTGGTTACAAGGTTAGTATTAGTCCTAGCCCTGGTCCTCTACTCCTCTCTCTCTTTACTCCGTGTGTGTGGAACTGGGAGGGAGGAGGAGCAGGCAGAGAGAGTGCGCTGTGCTCTGTGTCTACTCCTCGGTGTTACAGAGACACGCAGCTAAGCTATACATCTCCTTACAACTGTACTCTACCGGATTTTCAATGAGAGTGGAGAGTGGTATATAATAATCGGCCGTCTTCACTTGATTTCTGAACAAACCTGACCCCTGAATCATGTTCCATTTTCTCCCAAAAACTGAATTTCAGCCCAATTCCGCAATATTCCGCGTTTTATTCCAATTCCGTTTTTATTGGTCATTTCCGCGATTCCGTCCGCGATTCCGTTAACACGGATTCCATATGGCTCTACCGTCTACATAACATGCTATAAGTCTGTATCAGATGCTATCTAAGTCTACAGAAATGCTATCTAAGGGGGTAGGGTAAGTGCTATGGGCCATGATGGAGTCTGAAAAGGTGGGTTTTCAGACTACGGCGGAAGATTGGGAGTGATGCTGCAGTTCTGACTGCAATGGGAAGTGCATTCCACAGTTTTGGAGCCAGAACGGTTGGATTCTGCCCTTGCTGAAGATTTTTTTTGAAAAAAATAGATTTTAATTATCATGAGAACGATGGCTTCCATTTTCACATTGCAACTTGCAATTTCTATTAGCTTGGATTCCCCATCGATGATGTCACATGGTGGACGGGTTTCTGAACTGCCCACAGCCGTCCTATATGAGACACAGACTGAGTAGGAACAAAATGTGGCATTTTATCATCAACAATTAGTGAGGACCAATTATGTGAAGGCATGGTGTCCCATTGGGTGTGTTCAGTTCAGTTGAGTTCAGTTCACTTTTATTTTCGGAATGGTGGACACAGTTCATACATAACACACATCATTGCCATTTATCTTCTCTCTTTCTACTTCTTTTGAGTGTCCGTTGCTTATGTCCTGTGTAATGCACATACACATACAGTATTGATTGATTGAAGTAGGCTATTTATTAAAAGTTTGCAGAATGGGTACATTTAAAATGAAAGCACAACTCAATACAAAATTACACTTTTGCACAGTTGCAATTCATCAGAACATTTAGAGATGTACAAATATATACACCTCTCTCTCTCTCTCTCTCTCAGCTATGGAGGAGCTACCAACAACACAGCTAACAAAACCCCTAGCTACTGAAATCAATTAGAAATCAATGGGTATCTTGGCTTCAATATAGCAATTTTCTTTAACAAGTCTGTTTTGACGCTTTTTTCCCCTTTTCTCTCATGTAGGCTCCATTATATCTGGTGCAATGCTTGTGGTTCATGAAAGTACAAAATAAGTGTATGTTGTTGTCATCATTTAGCAATCATCTAACTATTGTAGGCATTTGTAGCCTATAAGAATATAAGCTACAGCTACAACATAAATATACATTGTATCTCGGACTTTCTGTAACTTCTGTCTATCAATCTGCGCCGACGTCTCCAGTGTGAACACGCTGGTGTCTTTTCAGGTCAGATGACTGAAAAAAACTCTTGTCACAATGTTCACAGTGGAAACGTTTTTCTCCAGTGTGGATATGCTGGTGTATCTTCAGGGAATGTGACTCCCTGAAACTCTTGTCACAATGTTCACAGTGGAAAGGTTTTTCTCCAGTGTGGACACGCTGGTGTCTTTTCAGGTCAAATGACTGATTAAAACTCTTGTCACAATGCTCACAGTGGAAAGGTTTTTCTCCAGTGTGGATATGCTGGTGTATCTTCAGGGAATGTGACACCCTGAAACTCTTGTCACAATGTTCACAGTGGAAAGGTTTTTCTCCAGTGTGGACACGCTGGTGTCTTTTCAGATTAGATGAATACCTAAAACTCTCGTCACAATATTCACAGTTAAAAGGTTTTTCACCAGTGTGGATGAGCTGGTGTTTCTTCAAGTTACCTGATAAACTGAAACTCTTGTCACAATGTTTACAGTTGAAAGGTTTTTCTCCAGTGTGGACACGCTGGTGTCTTTTCAGATTAGATGAATACCTAAAACTCTCGTCACAATATTTACAGTTAAATGGTTTTTCACCAGTGTGGATGAGCTGGTGTTTCGTCAAGTTACCTGAAAGTTTGAAACTTTTGTCACAATGTTTACAGTTGAAAGGTTTTTGTCCTGTGTGGATATACTGGTGTCTTTTCAGATAATGTGACCTAGTGAAACTCTTCTTACAATGTTTACAGTTGAAAGCTTTCTCTCTAGTGTCGATACGCTGGCGTGTCCTCGGGGGACCTGACTCACTGAAACTCTTGTCACGTCGTTCGTCATCTCCGTCCTCACTGGTCTCCTCCCAATCATCACTGTCTTCAGTGACGTCAGTGTCAGATTCAAGTTCAACTTCAACTTCAGAGCAGTGGGAAGAGATGTCTTCTTCTTTATCAACATTTCCTTCTTCACCTTTCACTGCATGTAATGTCAACATTGACCCATCAGGCTGCTCTGGTCTTTGGAGTAGCTCCTCCTGTTCGTCTTTAAGCTCCGCCTGTTCTTCTTTAAGCTCCGCCTGTTCATATTTAAGCTCCGCCTGTTCATCTTTAAGCCCCCCCTGTTGCTCTTTAAGCTCCTCCTGTTCCTCTTTAAGCTCCTCTTTAAGCTCCTCCTGTTCTTCTTTAAGCTCCTGCTGTTCCTCTTTAAGCTCCTCCTGTTCCTCTTTAAGCTCCGTCTGTTCCTCTTTAAGCTCCTCCTGTTCCTCTTTAAGCTCCTCTTTAAGCTCCTCCTGTTCGTCTTTAAGCTCCTCCTGTTCCTCTTTAAGCTCCTCTTTAAGCTCCTCCTGTTCTTCTTTAAGCTCCTCCTGTTCCTCTTTAAGCTCCTCCTGTTCTTCTTTAAGCTCATCCTGTTCCTCTTTAATGTGTAGAGTCTCTGGTTCCTCCTGGAGCAGACTGGGGCTCCTCTCCTGTTTAATAGAATCCTCCTCTTTACACACAATCATGTGCAGGATGCCTAGGAGCAGAAACATTACATAATAGTTAATCTAGCTAGATGCCTAATATAAACAAAACGTCAACTTAATAAAAGAGCACATTTTTGGAAAAGTAACACTTGCGTCGCACTATATACACCTAAAGTCGGCTCTTCTGTGCTACTGAAAAGCGCAGGAACAGCGGTAAAATAGGAGTATGAATCGGCCCTAAGCCAGCCCAGGCCCTTAATATGCAGCTCATTTAAGCCTTCTTTCTGTGTGAAAGAAATAAGCTTTTTGTCTTCACAGCTCCCTGCCTGCTCACTCACTTCTATTATTTACAAATTAATTACAGGTCTGTTTTATCAAATATTGAGGGTTTAAGTGAGACTGAATTTGCAGCTCAACAAAACTAATTCATCCTAGTGTACGATTTCACAATACATTTAAATCTTCCACACAATTATTGTTTATATATAATATAATATGATATGATAATAATGATTATCGTTCCCATCCCTAAAATAAGAGATTTGACGAGTAATAGGAAAGTGTTTGACTTCTAGTTGGTGGAATTTAAAATAAGGCCACAGTTGACCTGTAACATGCTGTTTTTGGAAGAATGCTGAGGTTTCATTGTTGCAACACTTAAAATAAATGTGAACCCATTCGGTATAAATATTGAGGTATGAAATGTTGTCTAGAAATAAGTCTGTGAATCTGTGTGTGTGTGTGTGTGTGTGTGTGTGTGTGTGTGTGTGTGTGTGTGTGTGTGTGTGTGTGTGTCCGGGGCTAACCTCACAATTTGCTGTACCGATCAGCACCATAATCCCTAGTACACGCTGCCAGTAGGCCATGGAAGTATGTTTCATATCTGATAGAATGTGCAGTTTTTCCCCCGATTATCAAAGTGCAGACTGTATTCTGTCAAATACTGTGTCATGCCCTACAATACTTTGTTATATGATTGTCTTAACTAGGGATGTCAGGGGTTAACCGGTTAACCGCCGTTAAGAAACATCCGGATATTTTTATCAGCTTTAACGTTTAATTTGCATAATAATTCTGATCTTAAATCCCTTTATTTTAGATCGTTTTTAGTAATAGTACAACATAAACATTACAGAGACTGTACTTGTCACTGTACAATACTTTAAAACAGTTGTCATGTTGCACACATGCCTAAAATTGTTCTTATTTGCGCCGCCCAGCTTGTCACACTCCAGGCTGCATGAACAGCGCTCGGGCTCGGTTTTCTGCCCCCTCAATGTCCCAAAGTTCTCTGTTGTACTTCTGGCTAGTTGGCCAGGGCTGCCATATTTCAGAAAATGTCAAGAGTGAGACTCTAGTGTCTTAATGTGTTCGACGCCGTCCGAAGGGCGGCGGCGAAAAAAAATGGCTTTTTTTAATGTCGATTTGGCCCGTTTTAACCTTAACACTGATGTCACGCCAGTTGCTCTCCCTGCACTGACAGCCTCCTCATGCTTAAAGTAGAAATGAAAAAGATATCTATCTATCTATCTATCTATCTATCTATCTATGCTCCTCAGACCCAGCCAGCCAGCCAGCAAGCCACACACATAGTACTCAGACCCAGCCAGCCAGCCACACACATAGTGCTCAGACCCAGCCAGCCAGCACGCCACACACATAGTGCTCAGACCCAGCCAGCAGGGTCTGAGCCAGAAGTAATCAGAGTAAAAAAAAACGTAACTGTAACGTCTTAGAGTACATTTAAAAATGTGTAATCTGGATTACAGTAACGGGGGTGTTGTAACGGGGGTTACATGAGGATTACATTCTCCCCTTCCCCTCATTAATTTGACAAACAAGTTATAAATTATTATAACACCAAACGGAATGGATTGGAGTTGAGCGCAGCGCGCACCTCTCTGACTCTGTGTAAAATCCTCACAGTGGAGGCTGCTGCTGTGTCAGGGCGGTGTTGCCGCCCTGAGAAAAATAAACAACCAGGTCTATGAAAACAAGCCCAAAAGAAGCGACTATAAAAGGCCACACGAGCACTTCAAAGCTATATATATCGTCCATTAAACAATGTGCATATTTATATATGTTGGCTATTTGAAAATAGACGATCTAAGCTCACAACCGTTCTACCATTATTTACAAGCAACTTCAGAAAAATAAGCCCAATGTGGCTTATAATAATCAGACCAGGCAACACTGCAGAGATACTAGATAGGAGAGCATATATTGTCACCATATTAAGCAAATTGCCTAAGTCATTTTTTCAAGGTTTTCAGGAAACACAAAAAACTGTGCCAAATGTAGAATATATTATATTTCTTAATTATTTAAATTCCAAAAAATATGAAAAAATATGACTATTGACATAAAATAATGGTGTATGTCAATCATGTAACATGTAAGGATAGAATGACTTAGGCCAATATCTGAACATGCCATTTTAACTTATGCAATTATAAACCTTATTTAGGCCAAATTACTTCTGCCCTTTTATGTCCAATGTATTTGCATCTAAGTTCATATAAATGTATTTGAAATTAAATAATAACGTTCATTTTCAGGATTCTAATTCAGAAATAGCTAAACAATTATTCAGGATTCCAATAAAAATGAATTGCAATAATTGCAGATCTACAAGCTCAAAACACGTCACAGTTTGAGCTGTAGATCAGCTATTGTTTTACTATATGCATTGTGGCCCCAAACCTGCCTTATCCAAAAACTAGAGTTATTATTTTAATATGCAATAAAATTAAGATCTCACAACAGATACAACAGAATAATGTGATAATATGCCACATGCAGTTGAATGCAAGTTGCAAATTGCACACTGCCCACAGGTGAAGTGGTTTGCCATTGATTGCAGTTGGTAATAGGCTAGCACTGTAAAGATGATCATAATCTAATATGATGTATGTAGTTCTTTAGAGATATAGGGCTCCATTTTTGTCACCGCTAAACCCCTTATCCCTAAACTTCTTTGCCTTTTTTTTTAAACTATTTTGCATAACATTTTTTAATAGTTAAAATTAATGGCCAGTCTACAAGCTCACAACGTGTCAATGTAGATTGGCTAGTTGAACTATTCAAAAATGTTTTTCAAAATAGTAAAAAAGGCAAAGGGGTTGAGGGATAAGGGGTTTAGCGGTGACGGAAATGGAGCCCCTAGTCTCTTAACTTTGATCTCAAAGTGCACATCAATCACAACCTCAGCCTCAACATTATTATTATAATCAGTCTCCTGACCAGGGGTCATCAACATGTCTGTACACAGCCACATGTGTCTGTAGCCTATTATGTATTATTTACAGTGGAAAATGGTGCAGCAAAAACACTTCTATTCAGAAGGATGTATTTGCTACAAAAGCAAATGAGGGCAGTACTGAGCAAATACATTTGCTGAAAAACGATTTCACCGTTGAGAGAAAGTGTTTCCTTCTTTTTTCTTAAGTTTAGGCAGATACAGGCTTTGAGAAAAACAGCAAAGACCCAGAACCTCCATCTGCTCACTGAGCCTAAAGACCCAGAACCTCCATCTGCTCACTGAGCTTACAGACCCAGAACCTCCATCTGCTCACTGAGCTTACAGACCCAGAACCTCCATCTGCTCACTGAGCTTAAAGACCCAGAACCTCCATCTGCTCACTGAGCCTAAAGACCCAGAACCTCCATCTGCTCACTGAGCCTAAAGACCCAGAACCTCCATCTGCTCACTGAGCTTAAAGACCCAGAACCTCCATCTGCTCACTGAGCTTAAAGACCCAAAACCTCCATCTGCTCACTGAGCTTAAAGACCCAGAACCTCCATCTGCTCACTGAGCTTAAAGACCCAGAACCTCCATCTGCTCACTGAGCTTAAAGACCCAAAACCTCCATCTGCTCACTGAGCTTACAGACCCAGAACCTCCATCTGCTCACTGAGCCTAAAGACCCAGAACCTCCATCTGCTCACTGAGCCTAAAGACCCAGAACCTCCATCTGCTCACTGAGCTTACAGACCCAGAACCTCCATCTGCTCACTGAGCTTAAAGACCCAGAACCTCCATCTGCTCACTGAGCTTAAAGACCCAGAACCTCCATCTGCTCACTGAGCTTACAGACCCAGAACCTCCATCTGCTCACTGAGCTTAAAGACCCAGAACCTCCATCTGCTCACTGAGCTTAAAGACACAGAACCTCCATCTGCTCACTGAGCCTAAAGACCCAGAACCTCCATCTGCTCACTGAGCCTAAAGACCCAGAACCTCCATCTGCTCACTGAGCTTACAGACCCAGAACCTCCATCTGCTCACTGAGCTTAAAGACCCAGAACCTCCATCTGCTCACTGAGCCTAAAGACCCAGAACCTCCATCTGCTCACTGAGCTTACAGACACAGAACCTCCATCTGCTCACTGAGCCTAAAGACCCAGAACCTCCATCTGCTCACTGAGCTTAAAGACCCAGAACCTCCATCTGCTCACTGAGCTTAAAGACCCAGAACCTCCATCTGCTCACTGAGCTTAAAGACACAGAACCTCCATCTGCTCACTGAGCTTAAAGACCCAGAACCTCCATCTGCTCACTGAGCTTACAGACCCAGAACCTCCATCTGCTCACTGAGCTTAAAGACCCAGAACCTCCATCTGCTCACTGAGCCTAAAGACCCAGAACCTCCATCTGCTCACTGAGCTTACAGACCCAGAACCTCCATCTGCTCACTGAGCCTAAAGACCCAGAACCTCCATCTGCTCACTGAGCTTAAAGACCCAAAACCTCCATCTGCTCACTGAGCTTACAGACCCAGAACCTCCATCTGCTCACTGAGCTTACAGACCCAGAACCTCCATCTGCTCACTGAGCTTACAGACCCAGAACCTCCATCTGCTCACTGAGCTTACAGACCCAGAACCTCCATCTGCTCACTGAGCTTAAAGACCCAGAACCTCCATCTGCTCACTGAGCCTAAAGACCCAGAACCTCCATCTGCTCACTGAGCTTAAAGACCCAGAACCTCCATCTGCTCACTGAGCTTAAAGACCCAGAACCTCCATCTGCTCACTGAGCTTACAGACCCAGAACCTCCATCTGCTCACTGAGCTTAAAGACCCAGAACCTCCATCTGCTCACTGAGCTTAAAGACCCAGAACCTCCATCTGCTCACTGAGCTTACAGACCCAGAACCTCCATCTGCTCACTGAGCTTACAGACCCAGAACCTCCATCTGCTCACTGAGCTTAAAGACCCAGAACCTCCATCTGCTCACTGAGCTTAAAGACCCAAAACCTCCATCTGCTCACTGAGCTTAAAGACCCAGAACCTCCATCTGCTCACTGAGCTTAAAGACCCAGAACCTCCATCTGCTCACTGAGCTTAAAGACACAGAACCTCCATCTGCTCACTGAGCCTAAAGACCCAGAACCTCCATCTGCTCACTGAGCTTAAAGACCCAGAACCTCCATCTGCTCGCTGAGCTTAAAGACCCAAAACCTCCATCTGCTCACTGAGCTTAAAGACCCAGAACCTCCATCTGCTCACTGAGCTTAAAGACCCAGAACCTCCATCTGCTCACTGAGCTTACAGACACAGAACCTCCATCTGCTCACTGAGCTTAAAGACACAAAACCTCCATCTGCTCACTGAGCTTACAGACCCAGATTCACCTCTGATCAGAGTTAGTAGCCCTAGCATGGAACTAGGTGTGACGGTGCATTCCTTTAAATCCTGGCATGCTCTTTTTATCGTTATCTAAATCACCCATCATGTACGTACATGCACATGATGGTTTTCACTCTTATCTTTCTGTTTCCATTGTCCATTCTCATGCATGACATCACAACTATGCAAGGTCTAAGACTGTCTCTAGGATGTCTCATCAAGATGTCACAAACTATCGAAGCTACCGTACCAAACCAAATAGTTTTGGTTTGATAAGGTAGAACTGGTAGAACTTGATCTCCTCCTGACCTCAAGTAACACTGTCCTCTGAAAAGCAAGCAACCTCTAATAACCGTATGACACGCACACACTCACCTCTGCACCTAAATGGCCCTTTTCTCATGTCATGTAACGTGTGATGGAAGCACTAACTGTACTGATAAGACCCAATTATTGAAACCACAAATATGGAATCTTTAAAGGAGCATTCAGTGATTTGGGTGATTGGGAAAACCCCCCGGTCCGCCCCGGTAACAGCTTGTAGATCTGCTATTTTTCAATAGCTAAAGCATAACATGATGCCAACACCAAAATGGGTGCCCGGTCAGAATGGGTTAAAGAGTAGCCTACGGGGTATAAATATAATTGTATAGGGCTGAGTTCTTTGTAGACTATATAAATTAGTCTTTACAATGTTTTAAACTCATGCCATGTCTATCTAAATGAGTGTCAGCCAGGAATGTCAAAAAGAGTTTTTATTTGCCACTTTGACCACACATGGATGGAGTTGTTGGTTGTCAAAGTTGTTGGTTGTCAAAGTTGTTGGTTGTTGTCAATCAATCAAAATGGTTCTGTAGGTCAAGATGAATTTTTCTTATGATCTGTTATAAGTTGACACAATGACTCTACAGTAATGTAACTGTTCAGAGAGGTCAAATTCTTAATTAAATGACCTTAACCATATTTCAGTTGTCCTTATCTTAATTTCATAGGCTCAACAGTCTTGTCTATCAATGGTAAAACTTGTATTATCTAATTAAATTGAGTTTTACTTAAAAGTAATCCAAAAGTAACTGAAAGTAACTTGTAGTTACTTTTTAAATGGAGTAATCGGGATTACGTTACTGACTACATGTTTTAGCAAGTAACTTGTAACTGTAGGGGATTCCTTTTTAAAAGTAACCCTCCCAACCCTGTCAGCCAGCCACACACATAGCTCCGTAAGGGAGTGGTTGCACCACTCAAACAATCTTCAAAAAACTGAAGAGGCTACTGGAGATTGGAGAACCTGATTTGGACATGATCTGATGCAGGACAATGTCACTATGACAGAAAGAGAAGATGGGTCTGGCCACATTCATTCACCCCATAATCTCAGTGGAAATTGGGGAATATGTCAGAAAACTAGAATGTGGGAAAATTCCTTATTTTTACATTTTCTTAGTTCAAACACATCTGTGGGCTCTCTCTCTCTATGAACAGAAACAAGTCGCGATGCGGCCCCTCCCCCTTCACTTCACTTCACACACACACACACACACACACACACACACACACACGACTTTGTCCCTATAATGTGCACGGGCTATGGCACCGTTCCACTTCCTCATATCACGCAAGAGACGCCACACACCAGTATAGAAGAGAGATAGTCACAGGTCACTTACTCACTTGTTGTAACTTGTGGGGGCTATATTGTCTTCCATGAAAAATATTTCGAAGCGATGTTAAACTCTGCATGGCTCATTTCCATGCGTCACGCAGTCAGGGACCCTGCTGTTTACCCTCCTGCATATATCAGCGCTGCATGCAGATCGGCTATTTTACCGTTTGAGCGGACGCACACAGGAGCGTGCGTTATTACGCGGCGGAGCCGCAGAGAAAATTGTTATTTATCATTATAATGCGTGTGAAATGGCATGTGTGGCGTGGTGCGTGGTAAAGGGTTAAAATGCGTGACTGTCACACTCAAAGGGTGAGACATGGCAGCTCTGTAGTTGGCTACAAGGGTAGCTTTGCGGTAGTCGAAATGTAAGCGAGTGACAGCGAGACGAGATGAACACATGTCGACCGTATAAATGCAGAGACCTGCATTATTAATTCCATTATTTGGCCTGGAGGGAGAACGTTTACAGCCGCTGCCGCTTCCTCCTCCTCCTCCTCAACCATTACGGCTATCAAGTTAGCCATGTGCTATCCATGTTTGAGGGTTTTCTCGTCAGCGAAAAGTCAACAAACAGAACACGGTGACATGCATGCAAAAAAAGGCTTAGCCCATGCGTCCAGTGGCTTTATAGGTATAGGTTGCTCAGATCTGGACTGGATTTATTTATGTTTTGGACTCCTGTACGGCGGACCTCTGTACTGTAGACGCGCAGATGCATGCATCATGCAGATGCGATGCGTTGTTTATTGATCCTAAAACAATTTATTTATATTGTTAAATGTTGCTTTTTTGTTTGTCTTTTAAAAAAGGAGCATAAATAAATGTATACCATTTGTCTACCAACTTTAATTATGTAGCCTATACATGCATATTACATTTGGGGTAGCCTATTAAAAAAAAGAAAAAAATCAACCACTATCCGTTAATGACCCGGTTAATCCTGTCGGCTAACCGGCTGGGAAACTATCCGTTACTGTCATCCCTAGTCTTAACCACTAAAACCCTCTAAGTACATATAGTGTACTATAGTACACTAACCATCTATACTAATAAATACCATCTATAGTATAATGTCTTAAGCACTAAAACCCAGTACACTAACCATCTATACTTGCTCTGTACTTAGTCCGCTCCTTTTTCCTCTCTACTTCAAATCTCTTTACCATTAATAGCTGATCTACCAGATAGAGATCTGGTAGAATAAGGATGCTAGGGTTAAACCTCAAACCTGAAGGAAAAGTCCATAGAAGATCTGTGTTATTATTGTAACAGCTGTGCAACTGAACAGAGAATAACATGAAATAAAGTCCATAGATCTGTGTTATTATTGTAACAGCTCTACAACTGAACAGAGAATAACATAAAGAAAGGGAGAGCACATGAAACGTACCGAGCTGTGGCTGCTCTTCAGGTTCCTGGGAGTGATGCATCATGGGTATTGTAGTTCTTATGAGTCTGGAGAGTTCATCTTCACCTGGGAGTGATGCATCATGGGTATTGTAGTTCTTATGAGTCTGGAGAGTTCATCTTCACCTGGGAGTGATGCATCATGGGTATTGTAGTTCTTGTGAGTCTGGAGAGTTCATCTTCACCAGCAGTCTGGACTCCACACACTGCTCTGAAATGAAGGAATGGAATGAGGGCTTTAAGCCTGGCTAATATATGCCTTAGTGCAGGGGTGTCCAAACGTTTTTCAAAGGGGGCCACTAAGAAAACATGAAAACACCCTATAGGGCCAAGAACAAAATGTACCTTCGTATTTAAACGATTCTATTTAACTATCATCATCAATATTTAATATCAATGGTCTTTAGTCAGGTGTGTGTTGTGCACAAAAAGTGTATCTCAGCCTTTTTTTCATTTATCATTCATTATGTCACATTACCAAATGTAAGCAAGCAAACTAAAAAAAAAAAAAGTAATACAAAGAACACTGACAAATTATCCTCTGGGAAATGCCCAGGTTAAAACACTTTAATGTAAAAACATCCCATACTGTTGGACGGGCCGTTCAGCGTTCATAATACAATTCAGGTATGAAGCTGTGGGCCGTATACACTTCACCCCAGGGCCGCATTTGAACCGCGGGCCACACTTTGGACTTTGCTGAATATATGTTTTATCCCACGATTTTGTAACCCATTTTTCACCCCTGTGTCAATCATCTAATGTGATCCTGGGCTCTACACACCCTCCGCCAACCTAGTCCCCATATATGGGGGACAAGGGGAGACCAACCTAGTCCCCATATATGGGGGACAAGGGGAGACCAACCTAGTCCCCATATATGGGGGACAAGGGGAGACCAACCTAGTCCCCATATATGGGGGACAAGGGGAGACCAACCTAGTCCCCATATATGGGGACAAGGGGAGAGCAACCTAGTCCCCATATATGGGGGACAAGGGGAGACCAACCTAGTCCCCATATATGGGGGACAAGGGGAGACCAACCTAGTCCCCATATATGGGGGACAAGGGGAGACCAACCTAGTCCCCAACAGGCACCCCCGCTGGCCAGGGCGGCACTTTGGACGTAGCTGTCTTAGTGCATTATACTTGCTCTCTATAACTAAAATTAGAAATGAAAAACACCTTAAAATATTTCATTTATTTTAGAAATAGTACTAGTCTTTCGCAATGAATTGCACTTTTATAGCGCTTTTCCAAGTGCTCAAAGCGCTTTACAACGGTTCCGACGGAGCATTGGTCCGATCGACGACCTACCTCAAACCCTTACCCTCTCCCTAACCTCCCCCGGAGCAGCACACCTAAACCTACCTCAAACCCTCACCCTAACCCTAACCTTCCCCGGGGCAGCACACCTAAACCTAACCTCAAACCCTCACCCTAACCCTAACCCTAACCTCCCCCGGAGCAGCACACCTAAACCTACCTCAAACACTCACCCTAACCCTAACCTCCCCCGGAGCAGCACAGCTAAACCTAACCTCAAACCCTCACCCTAACCCTAACCTCCCACGAGGCAGCACACCTAAACCTACCTCAAACCCTCACCCTAACCCTAACCTCCCACGGTGCAGCACACCTAAACCTAACCTCAAACCCTCACCCTAACCCTAACCTCCCCCGGGGCAGCACACCTAAACCTAACCGTAACCCTCACCCTCACCCTAACCTCCCACGGGGCAGCACACCTAAACCTAACCTTAACCCTCACCCTAACCCTAACCTCCCCCGGGGCAGCACACCTAAACCTAACCGTAACCCTCACCCTAACCCTAACCCCCCCACGGGGCAGCACACCTAAACCTAACCTCAAACCCTCACCCTAACCCTAACCTCCCCCGGGGCAGCACACCTAAACCTAACCGTAACCCTCACCCTCACCCTAACCTCCCACGGGGCAGCACACCTAAACCTAACCTTAACCCTCACCCTAACCCTAACCTCCCACGGGGCAGCACACCTAAACCTAACCTTAACCCTCACCCTAACCCTAACCTCCCACGGGGCAGCACACCTAAACCTAACCTTAACCCTCACCCTAACCCTAACCTCCCACGGGGCAGACACCTAAACCTAACCGTAACCCTCACCCTCACCCTAACCTCCCACGGGGCAGCACACCTAAACCTAACCTTAACCCTCACCCTAACCCTAACCTCCCCCGGGGCAGCACACCTAAACCTAACCGTAACCCTCACCCTAACCCTAACCCCCCCACGGGGCAGCACACCTAAACCTAACCTCAAACCCTCACCCTAACCCTAACCTCCCCCGGGGCAGCACACCTAAACCTAACCGTAACCCTCACCCTCACCCTAACCTCCCACGGGGCAGCACACCTAAACCTAACCTTAACCCTCACCCTAACCCTAACCTCCCACGGGGCAGCACACCTAAACCTAACCTTAACCCTCACCCTAACCCTAACCTCCCACGGGGCAGCACACCTAAACCTAACCTTAACCCTCACCCTAACCCTAACCTCCCACGGGGCAGACACCTAAACCTAACCGTAACCCTCACCCTCACCCTAACCTCCCCCGGGGCAGACACCTAAACCTACCTCAAACCCTCACCCTAACCCTAACCTCCCACGGGGCAGACACCTAAACCTAACCGTAACCCTCACCCTTACCCTCTCCTCCCCCGGGGCAGACACCTAAACCTAACCGTAACCCTCACCCTAACCCTAACCTCCCCCGGGGCAGACACCTAAACCTACCTCAAACCCTCACCCTAACCCTAACCTCCCATGGGGCAGCACACCTAAACCTACCTCAAACCCTCACCCTAACCCTAACCTCCCACGGGGCAGCACACCTAAACCTACCTCAAACACTCACCCTAACCCTAACCCTAACCTCCCCCGGGGCAGCACACCTAAACCTACCTCAAACCCTCACCCTAACCCTAACCTCCCACGGGGCAGACACCTAAACCTACCTCAAACCCTCACCCTAACCCTAACCTCCCACGGGGCAGCACACCTAAACCTACCTCAAACCCTCACCCTAACCCTAACCTCCCCCGGGGCAGCACACTTAAACCTAACCGTAACCCTCTCCCTAACCCTAACCTCCCCCGGGGCAGCACACCTAAACCTAACCCAAACCCTCTCCCGACCCCCAGCGCACCTCGGACCAATGCTCCTTTGGATCATTGCTCCGTCGGATCATAGCATGCCTCCCCAATATATGGAGATTTTGGGGGACGAAATCGTACTGGCGCTGACAAACAACAGCTTTGTAAGTGGTTGTTTGATGCCTATGTTAAAATGTTACGGTCCTATGTTAACTTATCAACTGTTTCTTGGTTCTGATACCTTTACTTTTTGAAATAAATACTGTAAAAGGGGTTTAATCCACTATACAATAATAGGCCTACTGTGTATATACACAATACTGTGAAAGGGGTTTAATCCATAAATACTTCCTTAATGTAAACGAAGTCCACACCCACAACACCAGAGGGAGTGCAACAAACCATGTACAACCCAGATTCGGCACAAACAAGGGACTAAATTATTTTCGCTCCTATGCCACCAAAATGTGGAACGCCCTACCAACAGTCATTAAGACATGTGCATCCCTTGACTCTTTCAAAACCGCTCTCAAAGGGCACCTACGGACGGCTGCAATTAGAAACTGGCCCCCGTAAAATCTGAATCCCCCCCACCGCCCCCCCCCCCCTTTTCCCCTCACTGTATATGTTTCTTTTCCCTTTTTGCTTCATATATGATGAATTCCTGTTCTGTTCTTTAACTATATAGAAGTTTCAATTTGTATGTCTCTAAATGTTTTGATGAATTGAACAATGTGGACCCTGTTGTAAACAAGTGTAAGGCTTAATTGGGTCGTCCACTCACAGTTAACAGTCTTTGTATTGAGTTTGTGCTTAAAATGTACTGTAATTCTGCAAACTGTTAATAATAATAATAATAATAATAATAATAATAAAACTTTATTTGTATAGCACCTTTCATGACATGAAATGCAGCTCAAAGTGCTTTACAGAACAATGGAGAATAAAAGAAAAGCAAGGCAACGACATAAAGAAAACAAGCAGTAATGCAGTACAGTGAGGACATGAATAACAAAAAATACAGTGGGAGTTTGTTCCATGCCATCGGCCCGTAGAAGCAAAAAGCTGCTTCCCCGTATTTTTTAGTTGCCATTTTTTTAGGCAAAGCGAGCAGGCCAGTGGAAGACCTTAGCGGGCGGTTTGGGACATATTTAGGCAGGCAGTCATGTAGGTAGGAAGGTGCGAGACCATTGAGAGCTTTATACACAAGTAAAATAAATTTAAAAATAAATAGTTCAATCAATCAATCAACTACTTGTCGACGGGCTCGACCCAGCTAGACTCCATTTCTACCAGTGCAGGGATAGCTTTCCTTGGAACCTCATCTCGGAGCTAAAGCATAGCAGTAGATATTAGCTCTGGGTCCATAGCTCTAATGCCTTCATCAGGCATTAGAGCTATGAACCAGAGCTACGTAGATATAGAGGTTCCAAACGGAGCTATAGTTCCATCTTAAAGATGAGTCAATAAAGACAAAGGGATGAAACACAACGTGAATCAGTTCATCTTACCTGCTGTGTCTCAGTGGTTGAGCTGCTAACAAACGTCCTCCTGCTGCTTAACGACCACACTGTTTTGAAACCACGCGTTTTACTTTTATTTGTTAGTTAAAGTGTCAACAGTGAGTCAACACACCGCCATGTTGTTTTCACAACTGCATTGTGGGTAACTGTGTTCGTCTCCTGACCAGTTTGTGTCTGGACGCCAGTTGGCGTATTGCTGCCCCCTACTGCTGGTTTCGGGTACTGTCCATTGTTTCTATACAGTAAGAGTACTATGTGACTTTCCAGACCTGTGGAGAAGAGAACATCCATCTAGTGCAACGGTTAATCCAACTAATACATTTACATTATTGATAAATAATTGATAACCATATAAGTTAATAAATTAACCCAGGGGTGGAAAACTTTGATGACGGAGAGGGCCACTATATTTCCACACTCACTCCAGAGGGCCATGATGCACAGAGCCGAAGAGTTTGATCAATCCTCAAGGGGGCCCGTCCCGTCCCCCCCCG
This sequence comes from Protomyctophum parallelum, assembly GCF_964188405.1. Taxonomy (NCBI): domain Eukaryota; kingdom Metazoa; phylum Chordata; class Actinopteri; order Myctophiformes; family Myctophidae; genus Protomyctophum; species Protomyctophum parallelum. The sequence continues at coordinate 105,494,585 of NC_139697.1, read as the reverse complement.
CAGCCCCGCCTCCCCGCAGCCCCCCCCCCCCCCCCCCCCCCCCCCCCCTCGCCGCAGCGCGGAAAAAAATAAGTTGTTTTCGCTGGTACTTTTAAAGCAGCTTCTATAGGCCAATGTCCAAGCCAAGGTGAGGACTTTCAGCACTATATTCTTATTATTATATGAGAGAGAGAGAGAGGGAGATATAGAGAGATACGGAGGGAGAGAGAGAGAGAGAGAGAGAGAGAGATCATAGGCGGCGGGTGCGTTTTACCTTTGGGTAGGCTACAGAATTGCGTTGGGGGGGACTGTCGCGGCCGAGCGAAGCGAGGCCGCCGCCGCAGATTTATTTATTTATTTATTTCCCAAATGGTCTAAAAATGAGTTCTTTAGCATACTTTTACCAATGAATTAGCCTATACACAGACAGCGACTGATCAGCCTATTTTGGACGATATGGGTCTTTTCTCGAGTCAGTGTGTAGTCTCACTAGTCTGTGGTTAGGGACTGATCGTTATTTATCCACCAGGGGGGGGTGGTGCAGATGTGATTTCATTTTTTTATTTTTCCTCATCCCCCCCCCAGCCTCCAAATATTTTTTCGGGACCCCCCCTCAGGGACTGGAAGAATATATATGACCCCCCCCCCCCCAAAACACCATAGACTATGTTTATTTTATATTCACACCAACAGTATAGCAGCATAAAGTAAACGCTGATCGTTTATTAGGCAGCGGCCGTCTGGGGTTCATTTGGTTCCATATCCGTCATTACATTATGGTCAACACTCAACACTGATGATATGCCATTGCATTCTTCCAACTAAAGATTTAAATATAGCATATGCAGACCTACAAGCTCAAAACAACACGCTGATGACGCGACACAAATTTGTGAGCTTAGATTGGCTATTTTTGAGGTGAGCCTCGTGCGTAAAGTCATTCTATAGCCAAGCTGCCAAGGCAGTGGGCACCCCTCTGTGCCCAAGCCCAGGATGATGAAAATGAATGAATGCTAAATAAATATGTCACGCAGTCACATACCATAATACTACAGCGTCATACTCCACAGAGAAAAGCACAATTTGCGCAACACCAACGTTCAACTGCCTGCTCGGCTCATTTAGCCAGCCAGGCACCACCGAGTAGTGTAACTCTTTCTTTAATCTATTACAACCAAATACGCAGACAAAAGTACATGGCACCGCGGACAAAACACAAGTAGGCTACTGTGACGCACACACCAACAATCCACCATTGCAATGCGAGTGCGCAAAGATGCACATGCAGCTGCTAGACCTAGAATGCCTGTGATCATTTAATTATACTTCGTAAATTTCCATGTACTGTACATACTGTATGTAACAACAAGAGCCGTTCTAGGGCTAGACAGCTGCATGCTTTTAGACCAGCCCTACCGTCAAACTGCCTAAACTGACCATGGAGAAGTTCACTGGAGATGTGAGTCAATGGCAAAGCTTTTGGAGTCAATTTGAGACAGCAATAGACAAAAACACGAGTCTCAGTAAGTCTGATAAATTCACATATTTAAAGTGAGTATTCTTAAGTGGCACAGCGGCTATAGTCGCGGGATTGGCTTTATCAGACCAGAATTATGACAATGCCATTAAAATGCTAGGCAGGCTGCATGTCGCGCGTAATTGTAGAACGCAGGGCATTCACTCTGAAGAGTGCGGGCGCAGACACCACAAAACAGCCAGTCAATATACAGCGCATGATAGACGCGCCGACCACGGCAACGGCAGACAGGCTGACCACAGTGTTGCAGATGCAGTTAGTAGTGTAGCAAGCAACTCTGACAATAGTATACTGCAGACAGCTACCATTAAGGATAGATGCACCAACGCAAAGCCAAGTAGCCAGGTGCCTATCAGATGGGGGTAGCACCGGTAGCACCCGCATTTTCATTAAAGAGGATATTTCCAGAGCTGGGTTTCACCGAGACACCTCACACCACCGCAACCTCAACAGCGGTGCTGTCAACCTGCTGCTCCTCGCCTTCCTCCTCTCTGACCGACAACACTGGCGCTTGGCTCTTGCTGTTGGCCCGCAATTCAAACATTGCGGTTCATAGCTTGAAACATTTTTCACTTTTTCTACGGGAAATGTTATGAACGCAGAATCAATCTGTCCCGCGCTGTTTTGAAATGGCTACAAGTCAGACGGGGCAAACTACATCAGCGGCCGGGGGAGGGACCTTTGGTGGTAGAACAGATATACAAGCTAACAACGTGTCACCAAGCAACACGTTGTTAGCTTGTAGATCTGTTCTATTTGCGCAGTTGCGCACACATGGAAGATACCAAGTACACTCGCCACACAGGGTAAACTTTATATAGATAGGAGTAAAACTCTATGAAAAACAAAATAATCAAAACCTTTTTTAAATACAAAATTCAGCGAAATAAAGTTGTACAACCTCCCCCAAGCCAAAATAAAAATAAACATATCCCCCCCTCAGGCTCAAAAAATTGTTTAATGACCCCCCCCTTTTTTGCACCATACCAACCTTTGATAAATAACGATCAGTCCCTTAGGTCTCTTTGGTGAATTCTTGATCAGTGTTATTGGGCGCGTTCGGAAATAGCGCACTGAGCCCACTGTGCAATGCAAACTAATAGGCGAGTGTGCTCCGGTGTGGTATTTCCGAACGCGCCCTTTATGTCACGCCTCAAGAACAACTACAAAAGAAACCCGATTAGCACTTTTTAACACCTCATGGACGGCCGGTGTCTCTCAAGACAGACTGTTGCCTGAGGAACAACAGGGGAGGCGCTGTTTTCCCGAATATTTGACGATGGGATTCTCAGATTGCCGGCGGAGAGGTCCAAAATGTTCGGAATTCCCAGAAAATATGTAATGTAAATGTAAAATGTCCACGAAAATCTTCATGGGGGCCGAAAGGGGCCCTAGGATTCTTCATGGGGGCCATGGCCCCGTGGCCCCCACAGACTCTACGTCGCTGATGTTGCATATTACTGTCGTAGCATAAAAAGACGATCTGTAAGCTCAAAACGTGTCGTACCGCGACGCGTTTTGAGGTTGTAGATCGGCAATGTTTGCTATGTTTTGATTTAAATCCTTATCGGAATCCTGAAAAATAACCTTTTTATTTAATTTCAAATGAATGTAGTTATAGTTATGTTAACTTAACACATTGGACATAGAAAAGCGGGTCATGTTTGAATTGTAACAGCTAAAATCAATAATATCAGTATTGTGATATTAACCTGAGGGCATGTGGCCCCCGGGCCGCCAGTTGCCCATGTATGAATTAACCCATTATTGAATCAATCCCTATTTTGGAAAAGTCAGTATAGGCTAAATCTTCCTAAATAATGAAAAATCCCCAAAATATAGAAAATAGCAGATCTACAAAGCTTGAACGTGTCAGAGTGCGATGCGTTTTGAGCTTGTAGATCAGCTATTTTCTTACAAAACACTGTCGTTGTGCAACTTAGTATAACTGGGCTGATCATTTTTTATAGAAAGTTTAGAAATGAAAACTCCTCAAATATCTGATTAGTCATAAAGTAATCTATAGGTGAAGGTCTTAGATGGATAGTTGCAGCTACATCCATCACAGCTTCCATCAGGGCACATTGATGCTGCACATGTCTGATCACGTCTCATAGAAATACAGGATACTGAAGTATATCTTCATACCATACAGAGGAGAATTGTGCACGGCAGACAGACGAGATGGAAGTTCCAAGATGTTTATTTCAACGAAGTATACAGCTTACAGCATATGACAGACTCACGCCAGCCAGCAAAGTGGCTGACGTCTCCCATAGGCTCGCGCCCCTGACTGACAACTCATTGTACTCTTGGTCTACCTTTTAAGCAGTTGACATGGGTGTAGGGTGTCGGACTTTTATTGCATATGTAAAACCAAAGTCTTTGATCCACCTGTCTGTTCCTTCAGTTCAACAAACTCTTTTGTCATACAGATAGGCTAGCCACCGGCAGCTCCAGGATATCTCACCCTGGGACGGCCGACACCCTAGATGCTTTAAATCACCAAAAATAGGTCTACTGCAGAAGGACAGAATAGCATGTCAATCACACAAGGAAGAAGTATAATTATGGAATCCCATATTCTTCAATACAACATACAGTACAGCAACATATATCATGTTACAGGATGCAACATATACCTTGGAATTAAAGGACAACTTCACCACTTTTCAACTTCTCTTCATATAATTGATCCTCACTAATGTTCATGATAAAATAAAATTCTAAATCAGTCTGTGTCTCATAGGGCGGCTGTGGGCAGTTCAGAAACCTGTCCACTAGTTTGTAGGGCGTCTGTGGCTCAGGAGGTAGAGCAGGTCGTCCAAAGATCCATCGGTCAGTTGTTCGAATCCCGGCTCCTCCTCCTGTCTACATGTGGAAGTGTCCTTGGGTAAGACACTGAAGCCCACATTGCCTCCAATGTGTTGGTCAGTGTGAGCTCGCCACCATTGGTGTGTGAATGTGGGAAGTGAGGACGCTGGCGTCGACTGTTCGCCGCTTCACCTCCCGACGTATGAATGGATGAACCATTGTAAAGCGCTTTGAGCACTAAGGAAAAGCGCTATAAAAATGCAATTCATTAGTGACATCATCATTAGGCAGATGTTTTTTAACAAATTTTTTTGTTGAAAAAAAACATAGTTTTTAATTATCATGAGAACGATGGCTTCCATTTTCACATTGCAACTTTTCAGGAATAGAAAGCTTGCCGTTTCTTCTCCTCCCCCCGTGGAAAAGCCCTCCACTTCGGCGCCGGTGAGCCAGCCACACCCGCTGCCTCAGCCCCCTCACCATGCCCTGCTGCTGCCTCAGCCCCCTCACCATGCCCTGCTGCTGCTGCCTCAGCCCCCTCACCATGCCCTGCTGCTGCCTCAGCCCCCTCACCATGCCCTGCTGCTGCCTCAGCCCCCTCACCATGCCCTGCTGCTGCTGCCTCAGCCCCCTCTCCATGCCCTGCTGCTGCTGCCTCAGCCCCCTCACCATGCCCTGCTGCTGCTGCCTCAGCCCCCTCACCATGCCCTGCTGCTGCCTCAGCCCCCTCACCATGCCCTGCTGCTGCCTCAGCCCCCTCTCCATGCCCTGCTGCTGCTGCCTCAGCCCCCTCACCATGCGCTGCTGCTGCCTCAGCCCCCTCTCCATGCCCTGCTGCTGCCTCAGCCCCCTCACCATGCCCTGCTGCTGCCTCAGCCCCCTCACCATGCCCTGCTGCTGCTGCCTCAGCCCCCTCACCATGCCCTGCTGCTGCCTCAGTCCCCTCACCATGCCCTGCTGCTGCCTCAGCCCCCTCACCATGCCCTGCTGCTGCTGCCTCAGCCCCCTCACCATGCCCTGCTGCTGCTGCCTCAGCCCCCTCTCCATGCCCTGCTGCTGCTGCCTCAGCCCCCTCACCATGCCCTGCTGCTGCCTCAGCCCCCTCACCATGCCCTGCTGCTGCCTCAGCCCCCTCACCATGCCCTGCTGCTGCCTCAGCCCCCTCTCCATGCCCTGCTGCTGCCTCAGCCCCCTCACCATGCCCTGCTGCTGCCTCAGCCCCCTCACCATGCCCTGCTGCTGCTGCTGCCTCAGCCCCCTCACCATGCCCTGCTGCTGCTGCCTCAGCCCCCTCTCCATGCCCTGCTGCTGCCTCAGCCCCCTCACCATGCCCTGCTGCTGCCTCAGCCCCCTCACCATGCCCTGCTGCTGCCTCAGCCCCCTCACCATGCCCTGCTGCTGCTGCCTCAGCCCCCTCTCCATGCCCTGCTGCTGCCTCAGCCCCCTCACCATGCCCTGCTGCTGCCTCAGCCCCCTCAGCATGCCCTGCTGCTGCCTCAGCCCCCTCACCATGCCCTGCTGCTGCCTCAGCCCCCTCACCATGCCCTGCTGCTGCTGCCTCAGCCCCCTCACCATGCCCTGCTGCTGCCTCAGCCCCCTCACCATGCCCTGCTGCTGCCTCAGCCCCCTCACCATGCCCTGCTGCTGCCTCAGCCCCCTCTCCATGCCCTGCTGCTGCCTCAGCCCCCTCTCCATGCCCTGCTGCTGCCTCAGCCCCCTCACCATGCCCTGCTGCTGCCTCAGCCCCCTCTCCATGCCCTGCTGCTGCTACCTCAGCCCCCTCACCATGCCCTGCTGCTGCCTCAGCCCCCTCACCATGCCCTGCTGCTGCCTCAGCCCCCTCACCATGCCCTGCTGCTGCTGCCTCAGCCCCCTCACCATGCCCTGCTGCTGCCTCAGCCCCCTCACCATGCCCTGCTGCTGCCTCAGCCCCCTCACCATGCCCTGCTGCTGCTGCCTCAGCCCCCTCTCCATGCCCTGCTGCTGCCTCAGCCCCCTCACCATGCCCTGCTGCTGCCTCAGCCCCCTCTCCATGCCCTGCTGCTGCTGCCTCAGCCCCCTCTCCATGCCCTGCTGCTGCTGCCTCAGCCCCCTCTCCATGCCCTGCTGCTGCTGCCTCAGCCCCCTCACCATGCCCTGCTGCTGCCTCAGCCCCCTCACCATGCCCTGCTGCTGCCTCAGCCCCCTCACCATGCCCTGCTGCTGCTGCCTCAGCCCCCTCACCATGCCCTGCTGCTGCTGCCTCAGCCCCCTCACCATGCCCTGCTGCTGCCTCAGCCCCCTCTCCATGCCCTGCTGCTGCCTCAGCCCCCTCACCATGCCCTGCTGCTGCCTCAGCCCCCTCACCATGCCCTGCTGCTGCCTCAGCCCCCTCACCATGCCCTGCTGCTGCCTCAGCCCCCTCACCATGCCCTGCTGCTGCCTCAGCCCCCTCACCATGCCCTGCTGCTGCCTCAGCCCCCTCTCCATGCCCTGCTGCTGCCTCAGCCCCCTCTCCATGCCCTGCTGCTGCCTCAGCCCCCTCACCATGCCCTGCTGCTGCCTCAGCCCCCTCTCCATGCCCTGCTGCTGCTACCTCAGCCCCCTCACCATGCCCTGCTGCTGCCTCAGCCCCCTCACCATGCCCTGCTGCTGCCTCAGCCCCCTCACCATGCCCTGCTGCTGCTGCCTCAGCCCCCTCACCATGCCCTGCTGCTGCCTCAGCCCCCTCACCATGCCCTGCTGCTGCCTCAGCCCCCTCACCATGCCCTGCTGCTGCTGCCTCAGCCCCCTCTCCATGCCCTGCTGCTGCCTCAGCCCCCTCACCATGCCCTGCTGCTGCCTCAGCCCCCTCTCCATGCCCTGCTGCTGCTGCCTCAGCCCCCTCTCCATGCCCTGCTGCTGCTGCCTCAGCCCCCTCTCCATGCCCTGCTGCTGCTGCCTCAGCCCCCTCACCATGCCCTGCTGCTGCCTCAGCCCCCTCACCATGCCCTGCTGCTGCCTCAGCCCCCTCACCATGCCCTGCTGCTGCTGCCTCAGCCCCCTCACCATGCCCTGCTGCTGCTGCCTCAGCCCCCTCACCATGCCCTGCTGCTGCCTCAGCCCCCTCTCCATGCCCTGCTGCTGCCTCAGCCCCCTCACCATGCCCTGCTGCTGCCTCAGCCCCCTCACCATGCCCTGCTGCTGCCTCAGCCCCCTCACCATGCCCTGCTGCTGCTGCCTCAGCCCCCTCACCATGCCCTGCTGCTGCTGGGCGTGTGCCGGTTGATTTGGGGACGGAGAAACCAGCACAGGTAGTGCTACAATCGTACCCAAGTCGAACATTTTATAATAAAGCACGCTCATTTAAAAGTAGCTGGTATAATGAACGTGAGTGGCTAGAATATTCTGTCGTTTCTGATGCTGCCTTTTGCTATCCATGTCGAAAATTTAATATCGGTTCTAGTGCCAATTCAGACAAAGCCTTCACTGAAACCGGCTTCAATAACTGGAAAACAGCGATGGAGAAAGACAAAGGTTTTGTTAGACATGCATCCAGCAAGGAACATAATTATGAAGTGCACTTCGCTATGGAAGGAATACTGTGCACGTAAAGTAACCGGTGCAGAGGTCTACAGCCTTGTAAACGAGGGGCAATTGGCAAGAAACCGCTTGTATTTGAGCGCGATCGTGGATGTCATTGAGTTCCTTGTGACACACCAGCAACCGCTGAGTGGGAGCATTGATGATATGGCGTCGAGAGCAGAGGTGGAAAGTGGACTATTTTTGTCAATGATGGATTACACGATAAGGAAAGACCCAGAACTAGCGAATGCATATACTCACATTCCCAAAAATGCCACATACACGTCACACGAAATTCAGAACGAAATCATATAGCTCTAATGAGTGACGTTGTGACCAGCGAAATAGTTGAAGAAATAGGGGATAGCTGGTACACATTGAAGGTGGATGGGACAAAGGATCCTACTGGGTGCGAGAATGTGTCAATTGTTCTCCGTTTTCTGAATGAAGCTAACGAGGTGCGTGAAAGGCTGTTAATAATGGCCACTACAAAGCACTGTGATGCCTTAAGTCTGACAAACCTGGTCCTTTCGGAGCTGAATACAGCAGGCGGACAAGATACTCAGTCAATGAATGATGGTGCAAGCGTAATGTCTGGGAAAAGAGGGGGGGGTGCAGAAGATATTGCAGGAAAATTTCAAAGAGTTGTCCCATATGTGCATTGTTTTAATCATCAACTATACACCTGGTGGTGATCCACTCCATGTCGGCTGAAAATGCACTAAAAGCCTTTTTCGAAGTGTGTGATATGCTTTACCGTTTCCTGAAAAAGCCGACGGTGGCCGTGGTGTACAAGGGAGAACGACTGAAAAGGCTACTCGACCAAAGATGGACCGCTCACCTGGCTACCGTGTCAGTTATAGTGAACAGCTATGACTATATTGTACAGTTCTTTGCCCAGGATGACAGCAGCAGTGGCATTGTGCCCACGGAACTGAAAATAGAGGCAGCCGGGCTCCTTGATGATATCACTGAAAAGCATTTTAAGTTTACTGCAGTGATGGTGCACAAGATCCTGGCACTGCTTGATCCCCCTAACAGACAGCTACAGGCTAAAACAACAGACCTCTATACAGGAGTGACGCTTGTAAAAAGTGCGTTGACTTGTGTGGAGAGTTGACTTCGAACTGATGTTGAGTTCCAGGCCATTTGGAAACAGGCTACAGCAGCACAGCGTTCCAACGACGCACAGAGCGCACAAGACGCACAGCCACAGCAAGCAACAGATACAACACCTGGACCTCCACTCCCAAAGAGAGTGCGTCAAATCCCTGCACACCTGCGCGAGTATGTTGTGGAGAGCACAGTAGGCCAGGAGCAGCAGGAGAGAAGCAGTGAGGCAGAATGCAAGAGGCTTTTTTTCAGCACACTAGACAATGTTACTGGAGAGATGAAAACACGATTTAGTGAACGGAACAGCCAGCTTGTTGAGGCGATGTGCGCCCTTGACCCAGCCAGTAAACACTTTTTGGATGTACAGAAGGTAAAACCACTGTTAGAGCTCACCAACACAGCTGTGAATTTAACTCTACTGACTGCAAGGGTAAGTCAGAATTTAACTCTACTGACTGCAAGGGTAAGTCAGAATTTAACTCTACTGACTGCAAGGGTAAGTCAGAATTTAACTCTACTGACTGCAAGGGTAAGTCAGAATTTAACTCTACTGACTGCAAGGGTAAGTCAGAATTTAACTCTACTGACTGCAAGGGTAAGTCAGAATTTAACTCTACTGACTGCAAGGGTAAGTCAGAATTTAACTCTACTGACTGCAAGGGTAAGTCAGAATTTAACTCTACTGACTGCAAGGGTAAGTCAGAATTCAACTCTACTGACTGCAAGGGTAAGTCAGAATTTAACTCTACTGACTGCAAGGGTAAGTCAGAATTTAACTCTACTGACTGCAAGGGTAAGTCAGAATTTAACTCTACTGACTGCAAGGGTAAGTCAGAATTTAACTCTACTGACTGCAAGGGTAAGTCAGAATTCAACTCTACTGACTGCAAGGGTAAGTCAGAATTTAACTCTACTGACTGCAAGGGTAAGTCAGAATTTAACTCTACTGACTGCAAGGGTAAGTCAGAATTCAACTCTACTGACTGCAAGGGTAAGTCAGAATTTAACTCTACTGACTGCAAGGGTAAGTCAGAATTCAACTCTACTGACTGCAAGGGTAAGTCAGAATTTAACTCTACTGACTGCAAGGGTAAGTCAGAATTTAACTCTACTGACTGCAAGGGTAAGTCAGAATTCAACTCTACTGACTGCACGGGTAAGTCAGAATTTTAGCTGGCTTCGTTTTGCTGCTTATTATTTGTCATGTCTGTCTGAGAGGGGCTATTTAGGCTATGCATGCATATAGGCTTCATTTTTTCTATTCTCTCTTTTGTTTGTATCATTGCAGCAGAATGCTGAACTTGGCTGCCTGGCTTTGTCAACGAGCCAGAAGCTCTCGAGCGAGAGAGAGGGAGGGAGGGGAGAGCGAGAGAGAGGGAGAGAGAGACACAAACACTGACTGACAGCCGCCGTGCTGCGTAACACACCAGACTGACCAGAGACAATATAGGCCTAGGATCTCCTCTCCGATCTCATCTTTTTTGTTTTTCATGGCCACATTAAAATATAAGATTTTATAGCCTACTGTTTTTGTTTTATAAAATGTTGTGTCTTGGCTGGGCAGCATGGAAAACTTCAACTCCGTTTTTGATTTAGGCCTATATTGATAATTCATTATTGAATAGCCTGTTAGGCTAAACGTTTGCACTTTTTTTGTTTGATTCATGATTGAATACATTTGATTGTCTTCATTAAATAAATGCTGGAGTTTCAGAAATTCGTTTTTTTTATTGATTAATTGGTAATTGGTTTGCAGATTGTAGGCCACCACTTAATAAGTTAAATAAATAGGCCTATTTAACAGCAGTGCTAGTAAATGTTATTTTATTTCAGGATTCAGCTATTGCATTGTTAAATCAATCAACATATGGCTACAGGATGATAACCTACCTTCTGTTCAGTTTTTTTATATAAAATGTGTGCGGGGCTGGGCCTTTTTTACAGTCTATGGGCTGGGCACAGACAAGCCATTCTTATTCTGTCAGATGACTTCTCCAAACGACCCCCACACAGTCCACTGCGCCATCTAGAGGCAGAGGAACGTATACAGGTCGCACCCTAGCCGTTTAATTTAACAGCGCAATAGCTGTATGGAATGGGAAAAAACAACACTTATTTTGCACCCTGAGAATTATTGACGGCACCCTGAGTCATTCCATTCTGTAGCCGGGCCTGCACTGGTGGACGGGTTTCTGAACTGCCCACAGCCGTCCTATATGAGACACAGACTGAGTAGGAACAAAATGTGGCATTTTATCATCAACAATTAGTGAGGACCAATTATGTGAAGGCATGGTGTCCCATTGGGTGTGTTCATTAGTGAGGACCAATTATGTGAAGGCATGGTGTCCCATTGGGTGTGTTCATTAGTGAGGACCAATTATATGAAGGCATGGTGTCCCATTGGGTGTGTTCATTAGTGAGGACCAATTATGTGAAGGTATGGTGTCCCATTGGGTGTGTTCATTAGTGAGGACCAATTATGTGAAGGTATGGTGTCTGTTATGGACCTTCGTCTAGGGTGAAGGGACATGACACAATTTGAGAGGAAACAGGGTGAAAATAACTTCCATTTATTTGTAGCGGCTCTTTTCTTTCAGTTGCAGAGACAATTTGTACAATTCTGGTTCACAATTCTCCCATTTTTTTAGCTTCAGAGTGCAGGTGCTATTCTAACAAAACGAATCTAACTAGAAATCAAAAGTTTACCCCTACCTAAAGGCCCTAACAGAATGTTTAAACAAAATTACAATTCTAAATCCCTAACTACCCTAACTAACCACAAGTACAATACGTTATCAAAAGAAAAGACCTGGCACGCCTACATGGTGGAGGTAGCTTCTTAAACAAGGATAAATAATAGTTTACAGACTCACAGGCAACTTAAAGATTACTTCAAACCAAACTGGGCTAAACAAAACAAATCATAACTTACGGCATAATGAACCAGAAACAAAACAAACAAAATAATAAGGCAGGCACAAGAGAGGACTAGAGGGATCGAGTCTCTGCTGCTGAATGCTGTCGTCCCCTCCAGAGCAAAAGTTCTGACACGTTATACAGAGACAGGAAGAGTGCCCAGCCAACAGGAAACTGGTGTTGTCAGGGAGAACCAATAAGGGACAGAGGGGGCAGGTCCAATCAGGGACCTGTCACTCAGAGCCATGTCTGTCAATTCACTACTGTAGTAAAAGAAAGACAACTTGTCACATGCCATAAAACATCATAACAAATACCAAACTTATAATTATTATCCTAATTTAATAGTCACCATAAATAATAATTATACTTAAACAAATAATCAAAAGAACCGTGGTCCGTAACAGTGTCCCATTGGGTGTGTTCATTAGTGAGGACCAATTATATGAAGGCATGGTGTCCCATTGGGTGTGTTCATTAGTGAGGACCAATTATGTGAAGGCATGGTGTCCCATTGGGTGTGTTCATTAGTGAGGACCAATTATGTGAAGGCATGGTGTCCCATTGGGTGTGTTCATTAGTGAGGACCAATTATGTGAAGGCATGGTGTCCCATTGGGTGTGTTCATTAGTGAGGACCAATTATGTGAAGGCATGGTGACCCATTGGGTGTGTTCATTAGTGAGGACCAATTACATGAAGGCATGGTGTCCCATTGGGTGTGTTCATTAGTGAGGACCAATTACATGAAGGCATGGTGTCCCATTGGGTGTGTTCAGTTCAGTTGAGTTTTATTTTCAGAATGGTGGACATACAGTTCATACATAACACACATCATTTCCATTTCCTCTCTCTCTTTCTACTTCTTTTGAGTGTCTGTTGCTTATGTCCTGTAATGGAATGGAACACATACAGTATTGATTGATTGATTGAAGTAGGCTATTTATTAAAAGTTTGCAGAATGGGTACATTTAAAATGAAAGCACAACTCAATACAAAATTACACTTGTATTATTAGTTTATAACAGGGTCCACCAGTTGCAATTCATCAGAACATTTAGAGTTGTACAAATATACACCTCTCTCTCGCTCTCTCTCAGCTATGGAGGAGCTACCAACAACACGGCTAACAAAACCCCTAGCTACTGAAATCAATTAGAAATCAATGGGTATCTATAGCAATTTTCTTTAACAAGACTCTGTTTTGACGCTTTTTCTCCCTTTTCTCTCATGTAGGCTCCATTATATCTGGTGCAATGCTTGTGGTTCATGAAAGTACAAAATAAGTGTATGTTGTTGTCATCATTTAGCAATCATCTAACTATTGTAGGAATTTGTAGCCAATAAGAATATAAGCTACAGCTACAACATAAATATACATTGTATCTCAGACTTTCTGTAACTTCTGTCTATCAATCTGCGTCGACGCCTCCAGTGTGAACACGCTGGTGTCTTTTCAGGTCAAATGACTGATTAAAACTCTTCTTACAATGTTTACAGTTTAAAGGTTTTTCTCCAGTGTGGACATGCTGGTGTATCTTCAGGGAATTTGACCAAGTGAAACTCTTGTCACAATGTTTACATTTGAAAGGTTTTTCCCCGATGTGGACAAACTGGTGAATCTTCAGGTAACGTGACTGACTGATACAAGTATCACAATGTTCACACTGGAAATGTTTTTCTCGCTGGTGTGTTTTAAAGTTTAATGACTAAATGAAACTTTTGTCAGAATGTTTACATTTGAAAGGTTTTTCCCCGGTGTGGACAAACTGGTGATTCTTCAGGTAACGTGACTGACTGATCACAATGTGACTGGAAAGGTTTTTCTCCACTGTGGATACGCTGGTGTATCTTCAGATTAGAAGATTGTGTAAAACCCTTGTCACAATGTTTACACTGGAAAGGGTTTTCTCCAGTGTGGACATGCTGGTGTGTTTTAAGGTGAGATGAACGTGTAAAACCCTTGTCACAATGTTTACACTGGAAAGGTTTTTCTCCAGTGTGGACACGCTGGTGTGTTTTAAGGTTAGATGCATGTGTAAAACCCTTGTCACAATGTTTACATTTGAAAGGTTTTTCCCCGATGTGGACAAACTGGTGATTCTTCAGGTAACGTGACTGACTGAAACAATTATCACAATGTTTACACTGAAAGGTTTTTCTCTAGTGTGAACACGCTTGTGTGTTTTAAGGTGAGATGAACGTTTAAAACTCTTGTCACAATGTTTACACTGGAAAGGGTTTTCTCCAGTGTGGACATGCTGGTGTGTTTCCAGACTAGATGAATGTGTAAAACCCGTTACAATGTTTACACTGGAAAGGGCTTTTCTCCAGTGTGGACACGCTGGTGTTTCTTCAGATTAGAAGATTGTGTGAAACTCTTGTCACAATGTTTACACTGGAAAGGTTTTTCTCCAGTGTGGACACGCTGGTGTGTTTTAAGGTTAGATGCATGTATAAAACCCTTGTCACAATGTTTACACTGGAAAGGTTTTTCTCCAGTGTGAACACGCTGGTGTGTTTTAAGGTGAGATGAACGTGTAAAACCCATGTCACAATGTTTACACTGGAAAGGTTTTTCTCCAGTGTGAACACACTTGTGTGTTTTAAGGTGAGATTAACGAGTAAAACCCATGTCACAATGTTTACACTGGAAAGGTTTTTCTCCACTGTGGACACGCTGGTGTGTCTTCAGATTAGAAGATTGTGTGAAACTCTTGTCACAATGTTTACACTGGAAAGGTTTTTCTCCAGTGTGGACACGCTGGTGTGTTTTAAGGTTAGAAGCATGTGTAAAACCCTTGTCACAATGTTTACACTGGAATGGTTTTTCTCCAGTGTGAACACGCTGGTGTGTTTTAAGGTGAGATGAACGTGTAAAACCCATGTCACAATGTTTACACTGGAATGGTTTTTCTCCAGTGTGAACACACTGGTGTCTTTTCAGGTCAGATGACTGATTAAAACTCTTGTCACAATGTTCACAGTGGAAAGGTTTTTCTCCAGTGTGAACACGCTGGTGTGTTTTAAGGTAAGATGACTGATTAAAACTCTTGTCACAATGTTTACACTGGAAAGGTTTTTCTCCAGTGTGAACACGCTGGTGTGTTTTAAGGTTAGATGCATGTGTAAAACCCATGTCACAATGTTTACACTGGAAAGGTTTTTCTCCACTGTGGACACGCTGGTGTGTCTTCAGATTAGAAGATTGTGTGAAACTCTTGTCACAATGTTTACACTGGAAAGGTTTTTCTCCAGTATGAACAAGCTGGTGTCTTTTCAGATTAAATGAATTAATAAAACTCTTGTCACAATGTTTACAGTTGAAATGTTTCTCTCTAGTGTCGATACGCTGGCGTGTCCTCGGGGGACCTGACTCACTGAAACTCTTGTCACGTCGTTCGTCATCACCGTCCTCACTGGTCTCCTCCCAATCATCACTGTCTTCAGTGACGTCAGTGTCAGATTCAAGTTCAACTTCAACTTCAGAGCAGTGGGAAGAGATGACTTCTTCTTTATCAACATTTCCTTCTTCACCTTTCACTGCATGTAATGTCAACATTGACCCATCAGGCTGCTCTGGTCTTTGGAGTAGCTCCTCCTGTTCATCTTTAAGCTCCTCCCGTTCTTCTTTAAGCTCCGCTTTAAGCTTGTCCTGTTCCTCTTTAAGCTCCTCCTGTTCCTCTTTAAGCTCCTCCTGTTCCTCTTTAAGCTCCTGCTGTTCCTCTTTAAGCTCATCCTGTTCCTCTTTAATGTGTAGAGTCTCTGGTTCCTCCTGGAGCAGACTGGGGCTCCTCTCCTGTTTAATATAATCCTCCTCTTTACACACAACCATGTGCAGGATGTCTAGGAGCAGAAACATTACATAATAGTTAATCTAGCTAGATTCCTAATATAAACAAAACATCAACTTAATAAAAGAGCACATTGTTGGAAAAGTAACACTTGCGTCGCACTATATACACTGTAAGCAATTCATCTGGTTTGTCTAATGTGATTGTGATGTCCATGTCAAATTAATAGACAGAACATAACAGTAATTCCTACACACTTCCAAGTGCTTACTATCTTTAAGTTATTTGTGGGGCTTTTTCTTCCTTTATTGATAGATACAAAGTAAATTGACAGGAAACGGGGGGAGAGATGGTCAGCAAGACCCACAGCAAAGTTCGTAGGGATCGGGACTCGAACCCGCAACACACTGTCAGCCAAGGTGCCTGGACCGCTAAGCCAGCCCAGGCCCCAAGTGCTTAATATGTTGTTTCAATTGCAGCTCATTTAAGCCTTCTTTCTGTGTGAAAGAAAAAGAAAAAACCTTTTTGTCTTCACAGCTCCCTGTCTGCTCACTCACTTCTATTATTTGCAAATGAATTAGAGGTCTGTTTTATCAAATATAGAGGGTTTAAGTGAGACTGCAGCTCAACAAAACTAATTCATCCTAGTGTACGATTTCACGATACATTTAAATCTCTTCCACACAATTATTGTTTATCACGATAATAATGATTATCGTTCCCATCCCTAAAATAAGAGATTTGACGAGTCATAGGAAAGTGTTTGACTTCTAGTTGGTGGAATTTAAAATAAGGCCACAGTTGACCTGTAACATGCTGTTTTTGGAAGAATGCTGAGGTTTTATTGTTACAACACTTAAAATATAAAATAGATGTGAACCATAGACTGTAAAAAATATGGACAAAGCGTTCCCCGGGTCTAACATGAACGTAAAATGAAGCCTGTAATAATATGCTAATTCCTGATGTAAGTCGCCATCTTTGGTACCAGCTGGCCATTGGCTGGCTCCGTTTTGTATACCAGCTGGTCATTGGCTGCCCAGACAACGAGGCGGGACTTCCCCCCTTCTTCTCCGTTGGTTTTTATTTTGACTCGAGTGGGAGGGGAATCCCGATCATAGACTGTAATGGTAGCCACGCCCCTCAGAACATACGCGATGGTTTTTTTCCTTTATGGTCATTTTTTTAATTAATGGGACCATAATTTTCCAAAAAGAATATTATGACATTAGAAATGAGACTTTAAACTAGTGACTGGAAGAAGAAAGTATTCATGACCATGTTTATTAAGGTAATACAGTCTAGGTGAAGTTGGGCCAAAATACATGGGCCTCTATGGAGCTATGGGGCTTTTTGGGTCCGGTCCAGCGCCACAACAGGCCATTATATGAACTACCGATTTCAAATGAGGCTTCACGAAATATCTGGCTGACTGCCCCCCTGATGTGAACCCATTCGGTATAAATATTGAGGTATGAAATGTTGTCTAGAAATAAGTCTTTGAATCTGTCTGTCTGTGTGTGTGTCCGGGGCTAACCTCACAATTTGCTGTACCGATCAGCACCATAATCCCTAGTGCACGCTGCCAGTAGGCCATGGAAGTATGTTTCATAAATGATAGAATGTGCCGTTTTTCCCCGATTATCAAAGTGCAGACTGTATTCTGTCGAATACTGTGTCATGCACTACAATCTGAAATACTTTGAGATATGATTGTTGGAATGTCTTAACCACTAAAACCCTCTAAGTATAGTACACTAACCATCTAATAGCTGATCTACCAGATAGAGATCTGGTAGAATAAGGATGCTAGGGTTAAACCCCAAACCTGAAGGAAAAGTCCATAGAAGATCTGTGTTATTATTGTAACAGCTCTGCAACTGAACAGAGAACATGAAATAAAATCCATAGAAGATCTGTGTTATTATTGTAACAGCTCTACAACTGAACAGAGAATAACATGAAATAAAGTCCATAGAAGATCTGTGTTATTATTGTAACAGCTCTACAACTGAACAGAGAATAACATGAAATAAAGTCCATAGAAGATCTGTGTTATTATTGAAACAGCTCTACAACTGAACAGAGAATAACATAAAGAAAGGGAGAGCACATGAAACGTACCGAGCTGTGGCTGCTCTTCAGGTTCCTGTTTAATAGAGACAGGAGAGTTCATCTTCACCTGGGAGTGATGCATCATGGGTATTGTAGTTCTTATGAGTCTGGAGAGTTCATCTTCACCTGGGAGTGATGCATCATGGGTATTGTAGTTCTTATGAGTCTGGAGAGTTCATCTTCACCTGCAGTCTGGACTCCACACACTGCTCTGAAATGAAGGAATGGAATGAGGGCTTTAAGCCTGGCTAATATAGGTCTTAGTGCAGGGGTGTCCAAACGTTTTTCAAAGGGGGCCACATTAGAGAACACGAAAACACCCTATAGGGCCAAGAACAAAATGTACCTTCGGATTTAAACGATTCTATTTAACTATCATCATCAATATTTAATATCAATGGTCTTTTGTCAGGTGTGTGTTGTGAACAAAAAGTGTATCTCTGCCTTTTCTTTCAGCCTTATGTCACATTACCAAATGTAAGCAAGCAAGCAAGCTAAAAAACATAAAAAGTAATACAAGTAACACTGACAAATTATACTCTGGGAAATGCCCAGGTTAGAAAACTTTAATGTAAAAACATCCCATACTGTTGGACGGGCCGTTCATAATACAATTCAGGTATGAAGCTGTGGGCCGTATACTGTTGGACGGGCCGTTCATAATACAATTCAGGTATGAAGCTGTGGGCCGTATACACTTCGCCCCAGGGCCGCATTTGAACCGCGGGCCGCACGTTGGACGTAGCTGTCTTAGTGCATTATACTTGCTCTCTATAACTAAAATTAGAAGTTAAAAACACCATAAATATTTCATTTATTTTAGAAATAGTACGTCTTTCACCCAATAGGGTGCTGCTGCCTTCGCAATGAATTGCATTTTTATAGCGCTTTTCCAAGTGCTCAAAGCGCTTTACAACGGTTCATTCATTCATACATTGGGAGGTGAAGCGGCGAACAGTCGACGCCAGCGTCCTCACTTCCCACACCGACGGTGGCGAGCTTACACCAACCAACTGATTGGAGTCAGTGTGGGGTTCAGTGTCTTGCCCAAGGACACTTCGACATGTGGACAGGAGGAGGAGCCGGGATTCGAACCACCGACCCAGGGATCATTGGACGACCTGCTCTACCTCAGTTTTGTCACCTTCACATTCCCATGATTGTTTGTGTCCAGATAATTTCCTGGGGTCTACTAAGAAAACAGACATCCTTAACAGTCAACAGTAAAGACCACGGTTTCCCAACCAGTGGGTCAGGACCCTTATGTGAGACACATTTCTATGGGTCCATTCATTTTTAATTTCCCACATTTTGTTTTTAATCATCACTTTGTAGTAATTTCATGAAGACATCAAAGGAAAAACAATGAAGGTAATTTGATTATAATTAGTGTTTTCTTTTTTTTTTTTTCTTGTTTGTTTCTTTAACTACATAGAAGTGTCTATTTGTACGTCTCTAAATGTTTTGATGAATTGAACAATGTGGACCCTGTTGTAAACGAGTGTAAGGCTTAATTGGGTCGTCCACTCACAGTTAACAGTCTTCGTATTGAGTTTGTGCTTAAAATGTACTGTAATTCTGCAAACTGTAAATAAATATTTCAATCAATCAATCCACTACTTGTCGAGGGGCTCGACCCAGCTAGACTCCATTTCTACCAGTGCAGGGATAGCTTTCCTTGGAACCTCATCTCGGAGCTAAAGCATAGCAGTAGATATTAGCTCTGGGTCCATAGCTCTAATGCCTTCATCAGGCATTAGAGCTATGGACAGAGCTACGTAGATATAGAGGTTCCAAACGGAGCTATAGTTCCATCTTAAAGATGAGTCAATAAAGACAAAGGGATGAAACACAACGTGAATCAGTTCATCTTACCTGCTGTGTCTCAGTGGTTGAGCTGCTAACAAACGTCCTCCTGCTGCTTAACGACCACACTGTTTTGAAACCACGCGTTTTACTTTTATTTGTTAGTTAAAGTGTCAACAGTGAGTCAACACACCGCCATGTTGTTTTCACAACTGCATTGTGGGTAACTGTGTTCGTCTCCTGACCAGTTTGTGTCTGGACGCCAGTTGGCGTATTGCTGCCCCCTACTGCTGGTTTCGGGTAGTGTCCATTGTTTCTATACAGTAAGAGTACTATGTGACTTTCCAGACCTGTGGAGAAGAGAACATCCATCTAGGAGTGCAACGGTTAATCCAACTAATACATTTACATTATTGATAAATAATTGATAACCATATAAGTTAATAAATTAACCCAGGGGTGGGAAACTTTGATGACGGAGAGGGCCACTATATTTCCACACTCACTCCAGAGGGCCATGTTGCATAGGCCTATATATTTTTTTCTTTAAATTTTTATCCCACGATTTTGTAACCCAGTTTTCTTTTCACCCAGTGCCAATTATCTAATGTAATCCTGGGCGCTACACTTCCTCTGCCAACCTGGGGGGGGGCAGCAGACTGACCTCATGCCTCCTTCTATGCATGAGGAGTCCAAGCTGCTTCTTTTCACCTGACAGAGGGGAATTTCCCCGGCCGGACGTAGCACGTGGAAGGGACACGTTATTCCGACCAGTTCCTTTCCCCTCCATCAGGCGCCCCGGCTGGCCAGGGGGAGGTAGTTTTAGAGACCAGGATTACGGCATGTTTTTGTGAGGGTATCTACCCTAGGGGACACAGGGAGAACATGCAAACTCCACACAGAAAGGCCCTATCGCCAACCCCCGCCTCGGGTATGGGCACTGATGACGCGGAGGAGGGAACACGCCGCCAGTGCCCACAGTGTCCCCAGCAGGAATCAAACCCAGGACCTTCTAGCTGTGAGGCGACAGCACTACCAACTGTGCCACCGTGCCATGTTGCATATTACTGTCGTAGCAAAAAAGACCATCTGTAAGCTCAAAACGTGTCGTACCGCGACGCGTTTTGAGGTTGTAGATCGGCAATGTTTGCTATGTTTTAATTTAAATCCTTATCGGAATCCTGAAAAAGAACCTTTTTATTTAGTAGTTATGTTAAAGCGCAAATAACATGCATTTTAAAACTGCTTTTAATATTTAATAATCATATTGTCTATGTCCCTCAAAGTTATTTCTAATGGTTTGAGCCTCAATCACCACTCTGATATAACCAGGCCTTGTCAATTATTTCTGGACTTTGAAAGCAGTTTTAGCTGCAATACCATAATGTCCTGAGGTGGTGGGGGCGCTGATATGCAGATTATTTAATATTTGAGTCATCATAATACTGATGCTAGATAAAACCAGGCTTGTTTCCATTCCATGCCAGCTTGGAAAATCAACAATGGTGGACATTGTAAACAAAGTGGAAATGCAAATGTGCAACTGAAGACTGAAGAAGAGGAGGAATTATACAAAGAAGGGTGACATTGATGACATCACGATGAGGCCAAAATCAGTTGAGCTGTTTCTGAGAGCAATTTCCATTAAAACACCTATAATATGATATGAAAGCCTGATTGTTCAAAATTGGTTATTTGTGGGGATAGAAAACACTCATGGGAGCCCCAAAAACACAAAAGAAATTGAAAAAGTTGAATTTTATGTTATAGGTCCTTTAACTTTATGAACTAAATCCAGACACATTGGACATAGAAAAGCGGGTCATGTTTGAATTGTAACAGCTAAAATCAATAATATCAGTATTGTGATATTAACCTGAGGGCATGTGGCCCCCGGGCCGCCAGTTGCCCATGTACGAATTAACCGGTAACACCATGGGCGGAGCTTGAGGGGGTTCAGGGTTTTTTTTTTAACGTAACTTCTGACTGTAGTTTGTAATCATCTCTCTTATCATGATATGATGACTCGCTGTATGGCTGTAGTGCATGTGTGTATGTGTGTGAGCTGCTGTACTACCTAAATAACTCATTTTTAGGGGTTAGGGCATTGTAAAAACGCTAAAATAATAAAATAAAGGTAAAAAAAAATTGCGTGCGTGCGGGTGTCGTTGGCCAAGCAGTCGCACCCCCAGGCGTCAAGTTCAAGCTCCGCCTATGGGTAACACTTGCAGATAAGGTTCATGAAATAATGATTAACTAATGCTTAACTAATACATTAGTTAAGCATTAGTTAAGCATTATTTCATCACAAATCATCATTAATTCATGATGACTTCATCATGAATTAACTGTAGTTAGTTAATCATGATTCATGGCATTGCATGATTTCAATATAGATCAGATTTTTTTCACCCAATTCTATGCCCACGATGAGTGCTCAAAGGCGGGTAGGCTTAGTCAGCAGACTCGGTCTCTCTGGAGGTAATTCTTCGTCAATTCTATGCCCACGATGAGTGCTCAAAGGCGGGTAGGGGTCTGTCCGGAGCTCTCCCTGGTGCTTTATGGATCATTTTTGGACTCACCCACTTTGCCCAAATCTATACCCAGGATGAGTGCTCTATAGACGGGTAGGGTTAGTGAGCAGACTCGGTCTCTCTGGAGGTAACCCTACCCGTCGCGCACACGCACGCACGCACACACACACACACACACACACACACACACACACACACACACACACACACACACACACACACACACACACACACAGAGTGGATACACTTTTTTAATTTAAAATCATTCTTTTCTCAAGAGCTTCTTTGGTTTGGTAGATGGCATGGATAAAATTATTAAAAAAAACTAAAAAACCCAAAAAGTCAAATCATATATTTTTCGTTTCTTTCTCAATCAATCTTCAACAACATGTAGTAAAGACTTTCCGATGCTAATTCTGACGAGCATTAAAAAATAAAATCCACGTTCCCACGTTGTAGATCTGCTATTTTTGAAAAATCGAAGAGCGACTGACATTTTTAGAATCTGATCTCAGGTCAGAATGGGTTCATCAGACCAGTGTGTGTCCCAGTGGAAACCTCGTATGAATCTGATCTCAGGTCAGAATGGGCTAGACAACCAGGGACCATTTCTGTAAATGCTTGATAATTTAGGGAACATTAATTGTTTTTACTTTTCATTCAACACCAATAATATATATTAAAATTCCTTTGGACACATAAAACAAAAGTCACAGACAGACATGCTCCATGCTAGACTAGATGTTATTTATTTGTGTGTTTTGGCGTTGGTTGTGGTTCGTGTTCGGTGAATGCGAGCTGTTCTGGACAGAAAGCTTAACACACACAGTTGAAGTATTAAATGGAGTGGTATTCCCTCTAAAGCAGGGATGTCAAACTCAAATACACAGTCTTAACCGGCCACGCATGTGTCTTAACAGGCCACACATGCATGTGTCTTAACCGGCCACGCATGTGTCTTAACCGGCCACGCATGTGTCTTAACCGGCCACGCATGTGTCTTAACAGGCCACGCATGTGTCTTAACCGGCCACACATGTGTCTTAACCGGCCACGCATGTGTCTTAACCGGCCACGCATGCATGTGTCTTAACCGGCCACACATGTGTATTAACCAGCCACACATGTATGTGTCTTAACCGGCCACACATGTGTATTAACCGGCCACGCATGTGTCTTAACCAGCCACACATGTGTCTTAACCGGCCACGCATGTGTCTTAACCGGCCACGCATGTGTCTTAACCGGCCACGCATGTGTCTTAACAGGCCACACATGTGTCTTAACCGGCCACACATGCATGTGTCTTAACCGGCCACGCATGTGTCTTAACCGGCCACACATGCATGTGTCTTAACCGGCCACACATGTGTCTTAACCAGCCACGCATGTGTCTTAACCGGCCACACATGTGTCTTAACCAGCCACACATGTGTCTTAACCAGCCACGCATGCATGTGTCTTAACCGGCCACGCATGTGTCTTAACCGGCCACACATGCATGTGTCTTAACCGGCCACGCATGTGTCTTAACCAGCCACACATGCATGTGTCTTAACCGGCCACGCATGTGTCTTAACCAGCCACACATGCATGTGTCTTAACCGGCCACACATGTGTCTTAATCGGCCACACATGTGTCTTAACCGGCCACACATGTGTCTTAACCAGCCACACATGTGTATTAACCAGCCACACATGCATGTGTCTTAACCGGCCACACATGTGTCTTAACCGGCCACGCATGTGTCTTAACCAGCCACACATGTGTATTAACCAGCCACACATGCATGTGTCTTAACCGGCCACACATGTGTCTTAACCGGCCACGCATGTGTCTTAACCGGCCACACATGTGTCTTAACCAGCCACACATGCATGTGTCTTAACCGGCCACGCATGTGTCTTAACCAGCCACACATGCATGTGTCTTAACCGGCCACACATGTGTCTTAACCGGCCACGCATGTGTCTTAACCGGCCACACATGTGTCTTAACAGGCCACGCATGTGTCTTAACCGGCCACGCATGTGTCTTAACGAGCCACACATGCATGTGTCTTAACCGGCCACGCATGTGTCTTAACCGGCCACGCATGTGTCTTAACCAGCCACACATGCATGTGTCTTAACCGGCCACACATGTGTCTTAACCGGCCACACATGTGTATTAACCAGCCACACATGCATGTGTCTTAACCGGCCACACACACATGTGTCTTAACTAGCCACACATGCATGTGTCTTAACCGGCCACACATGTGTATTAACCAGCCACACATGCATGTGTCTTAACCGGCCACACACACATGTGTCTTAACTAGCCACACATGTGTATTAACCAGCCACACATGCATGTGTCTTAACCGGCCATGCATGTGTCTTAACCGGCCACACATGTGTCTTAACCGGCCACACATGTGTCTTAACCGGCCACACATGTGTCTTAACCGGCCACACATGTGTCTTAACCGGCCACGCATGTGTATTAACCAGCCACACATGCATGTGTCTTAACCGGCCACACACACATGTGTCTTAACTAGCCACACATGCATGTGTCTTAACCGGCCACACATGTGTATTAACCAGCCACACATGCATGTGTCTTAACCGGCCATGCATGTGTCTTAACCGGCCATGCATGTGTCTTAACCGGCCACACATGTGTCTTAACCGGCCACACATGTGTCTTAACCGGCCACACATGTGTATTAACCAGCCACACATGCATGTGTCTTAACCGGCCACACACACATGTGTCTTAACTAGCCACACATGCATGTGTCTTAACCGGCCATGCATGTGTCTTAACCGGCCATGCATGTGTCTTAACCGGCCACACATGTGTCTTAACCGGCCACACATGTGTCTTAACCGGCCACACATGTGTATTAACCAGCCACACATGCATGTGTCTTAACTAGCCACACATGCATGTGTCTTAACCGGCCACACATGTGTCTTAACCGGCCACACATGCATGTGTCTTAACCGGCCACACATGTGTCTTAACCGGCCACGCATGTGTCTTAACCAGCCACGCATGTGTCTTAACCGGCCACGCATGTGTCTTAACCAGCCACGCATGTGTCTTAACCGGCCACACATGCATGTGTCTTAACCGGCCACACATGTGTATTAACCAGCCACACATGCATGTGTCTTAACCGGCCACACACACATGTGTCTTAACTAGCCACACATGCATGTGTCTTAACCGGCCACACATGTGTATTAACCAGCCACACATGCATGTGTCTTAACCGGCCACACACACATGTGTCTTAACCAGCCACACATGCATGTGTCTTAACCGGCCATGCATGTGTCTTAACCAGCCACACATGTGTCTTAACCGGCCACACATGTGTCTTAACAGGCCACACATGTGTCTTAACCGGCCACGCATGTGTCTTAACAGGCCACAAATGTGTCTTAACCGGCCACGCATGCATGTGTCTTAACCGGCCACACATGTGTCTTATCCGGCCACACATGTGTCTTAACCGGCGTGTGTCTTAACACTGTTGCACGTCGGACCAAGGTATGCGCCTCGACACTCGCTTCCTCTTTGAAATGAAAGAAACATAAAAAATGATGGACTGAAGAAACCGATCCAAAAACATATATATTATTACAAAGAAAAAACAATGTAACAAAAACCAAACCTATGACTTTGTCCGTGTTGATTTTATTTCCCAAACTTTAGGCCTAAACGTGTTACAGGGATTACGATAGACCGGGCAAAATATTACATTTTGTACATCATCATCGCAAACGGGCGGCCATTTTGAATGATACGGCTTCCACCAAGACACCACGTTTCAGGAATACCAGACATACACACATACACGCACGCACACGCACACACACACACACACACACACACACACACACACACACACACACACACACACACGCGCGCCCGCAATTAAAAAGTGTTAACAAGGAGAGGAAATGTGTATGTTGGGACAGGTGTGGTGGGTGGGCGGGGGCATTATCGGTGTGAATTTGGGAGGGGCTGAAGGGGGGGGGGTGCTATGTTGGTCCCATGCTTAGAGTATATATCTATAGAGAAGACACCCGAGTTCTCCTCCCATCCACTTGCATTGAGTTGTAGTTCTCCTCCCATCCACTTGCATTGCGTTGTAGTTCTCCTCCCATCCACTTGCATTGAGTTGTAGTTCTCCTCCCATCCACTTGCATTGAGTTGTAGTTCTCCTCCCATCCACTTGCATTGAGTTGTAGTTCTCCTCCCATCCACTTGCATTGAGTTGTAGTTCTCCTCCCATCCACTTGCATTGAGTTGTAGTTCTGGTAGGAGCAGAGTGCATTCTGGGATGGATTGGCCCCAAACACATGAACGCGCTGCCGTTGACTATCATTGTGCCGTTTGTGCTGCGTTCACGTATGAAACATTCGTTCACGTGTTCATGGCCTCAAACACATGAACGTGCTTCAATGATAGTCAACGGACCAGCGCTGGCTCGCTGAGCTGCAATGACAATTTGGCCTCAGGGTTTCCTCTGGGTGCCGTCTCTATTCATATATACTCTAAGGTCCCATGTGGTAATCGGGGAGGGGGCGGGG